>NW_021820664.1:102399-220222 GCF_901001135.1 Rhinatrema bivittatum
GCGCGGGGGGGGGGGGGGGGGGGGGGGACCACTGCAAGCCGCTTTCACCACCGGCTGCCCCCTCCAGAGGACGGCAGAGAAGGGAAGGAGCTGAAAGCAACAAAAAGTAAGAAAGCAACAAAAAGTTATGTCGAGTCGCTTCGGGAGGAGGGGATTTTAGGTTTCCTTTTGGGGGAAAGTTTGCCGTCTACCATTACCCCTGCCTCTAACGCAGGGGTAAGGGTAGGCGGTAAGTTAGCAGGTTAAACGCGCGGCAAAACAGCAGGGTAAAATAGCGATAGTCGGGGCGCGCGTTACTGTATGGGAAGGAATAGCTAATTTGATCGTTTACATTTAATATACATGCCGCGTGCGGAAGGGGTTACCCGGTGATTTAAAGAGGTGGTAAGAATCGGTTAAAGGGGATTGTGTATCGCAGGAAGGGCTAATGCGGCCGGAAAGTGAGTAGAAAGCGGGTTAGGAGCGGGGTAACCGCGGCCGCACTTTACTGTATTGACCTGACAGTGAGCTCATAGGTGGCTCACAGATTCCAGAATATTGAAGTATGAAGGTATCTTAAGGAAAGGGATGATCTGGTGCCAACTACAGATACATGCATAGACCCGGCAGAGTTCCTCTTTTAAGAGGAAGGAAGGGAAACAGATGTAACCCATGATTGTCTGGACATAATTGAGTACCAGACTAAAGTAAGGACGGACCTGTCTGATAAGCCCTTACACACAGGAAGGAGGCTGTTTGTGGACGGCTCATCTAAATGTATTCAGGGAAAGAGACACAACGGCTATGCCGTGATCAACTGGGAAGTCCTAGAAACAATAGAATCAGGGAGACTGCCTAATACGTGGTCAGCTCAATCTTGTGAGTTGTATGCTTTGGACCGAGCATTGCAACTGATGGAAAAAGGGGAGGGAACAATATATTCAGACTTGCAATATGCTTTCGGTGTGGCACACACCTTTGGAAAAATTTGGAAAGAAAGAGGGCTTATTAACAGCTGAGGTAAAGAACTGGTACATGAAGAGCTAATCATTCAAGTGCTGGAGCATTTGATGCTTCCGCAGGAGGTGGCAATTGTTCATGTACCGGGGCACCAAAAATTTACCACCCCGGAGACAAGGGGTAATAGACTACTGGATGAGGCCACTAAGAAAGCGGCAGAGCAAAAAGAGTGCATAATTCTGTATACATTGATACCTGCCCTGATCCCGGTTAAAACCATGGCAATATTTACTGAAGAAGAGCAGACAAAACTCAGAGAGATAGGGGCAATCCAAAGTGAAGCAGGGGCTTGGCTCCTTCCTGATGGATGCCAGATGTTGAATAAGCAGATCAGATGAGAAATGGCTACTCTTCATCAGGGGAGCCATTGGGGAGCTCAGGCCATGTGTGACATGATTTTAAGAAAATATGGCTGTATAGGGATATAAACAGTAGCAAAACAAATTTTTGAAAGATGTTCAGGGTGTCAAAAGATAAACAAGAAAATCCTAAGAAAAACTTTGCCGGGAGGGAGAAAACCTGGCCTGAGGCCCTTCCAAAGTGTACAAGTAGATTTCACTGAATTGCCCCTTCTCAGAGAGTTTTTGTTCGTGATAGTGGACCACCTCACGGGATGGGTGGAGGCCTTTTCCATGCCATCAGCCACAGCACAGGGAGTTATAAAAGTCTTCCTGGAACAAATCATACCATGGTATGGTTTGGTAGAAAATATTGACTCAGATCAAGGGAGTCATTTCACTTCAAAGGTTCTTCAGGGAGTCATGGAAGGGCTGGGACTCACCTGGCATCCCCAGTCTTCAGGGAAAGTGGAGAGAATGAATCAGACCTTGAAACAGCAAATTTCCAAATTAATGCTGAAAACCAAATTGCCCTAGACTAAGTGCTTACCCTTGGCCTTGCTGAGGGTAAGGACCCACCCCAGGAAAGATGTGGGAGTATCTCCTTATGAAATGACCATATTTAGTGGGAAAAAGGGGAGATTCCCACCTTTGAAACTAAGGATCTGTTTTTAAGAAACTATATACTGGCACTGTCCTCTTCTTTATCTTATCTGAGGTTTAAAGGACTTCTGGCACAGACCCCTCCATTGGACTTCATGGCACACCGGTTTCAGCCAGGAGACTGGGTGCTGATAAAAGCGTGGAAAGAATCCAAGTTGCAACCCAAGTGGGAATGTCTGTTCCAAGTTCTGCTGACCACCGAAACTGCCATCAGAACAAAAGCAAAAGGGTGGACACATCACTCCCATGCCAAGGGACCGGTGGAACCACCTCCTGATGCCCAGGGGTCGAAAGCAGACAGACTCAAAGACTTGCCCAGAGTTGCCTATCCTCCCCGCTGGATTGTGGAAACCACAGACGACCTGCTCAAGATAAAGATTACCAAGAAAGACTGAATGAACTATTAACTCATACATGGACGATGACGAATTGTTAGATACTCTCTTGGGTTGGGATTCATCGCTAGAGACTCTCTTGAATTGGGACCTTTTGAGTTGGGATCCAGGCCCAGACGATAATCCCTTCTGGGATCCCATAACCAGGTTTGATGCTATATATGTGGACCTTTAATTACTGGGTGGTTGATTGGGCCCTTATATACTGTGTGGCAGGGGAACTTTGAAGCAGAAACAATCAGAATAGATAAAGGGGCAACACCACTAACAAGACCAGGAATATGGGAATTTGTGACATACTGGTACATCACATACACAAGTACAGATGGCAGGAGATATCCCTGGTATTTCTTAAGGAAGAGGGGGGATAAGGGTGATTGAATTCTTTGAAATAATTTGTATGAGAGACTCACATCTTTTAGGAACAGTCAATAGAATATTTGAGTAAAAGCTGGCGGGAAAAATTTGTTGATGAACCTATGTGGGACTGGGAAGGGTTGAAAATAATGGTAATAGTTTTGTCAATAGTAGTATTACTAATCATAAGGTCTGAAATTTTCTGGTGTTTTCACAAGCAGGATTGGTTAGGAAAGATAAAAGAAAAGGAAGATGAGGAGAGTGTGGATACTGGGATTTCTTGTACCACTGTTCTGCTGGACGCCGACCTGGGCGAATTCCCGCCCCCAGAACCTGAACCGTTACCAGGTTCAGGACAGACTCCTTGAAGGTAAAGGTTATTCAGTGAAACAGTGGTTCAATGTGACTCGAGGTAATGCACCCTGCACCTTGATTTTTGATGCCTGTCAGGTATTGAGGTGTGGGACTGTCGAAGAACAAAGGAAATTGAACAAAGCTGATGTGTCCAGATGATTCAATGATTCATTTGCAAATCTTTGCACTTGAAAATCCATGCCACAGCTGGAGTAGTGTGGTGGAATACAGCAAGTAATAGGGAAGCCCCACCATCCATTAGAGAGAAACCCCTTTGGAAGTACTTGAGTTTAATTAGAGGAAAAACCCCTTGTGATTGTGGGAACTTAGAGTGTAATCTATTAATAATGACAGTGAAACCAGATGCTTGGAGAGAAAACCCCTTGTTGTCAAATAAGGTGGGAGCCTCTGTAGAAAGGTCCTACAAGTTGGGGGCAAGAGTAGCAGAAACGGATCCTGTAGCAAGGTTCAGAATTGTGTTTACTCATGGGAAGGCATGCCCACCATAAAGCCTTTCGAACCACCCCTAAATGACCCCAAAATAGTAAAAACGGTAACAGTAGATGAGCTAAGTAAAACCCTAGAGATAGAGACAGGATATGGAGAATTGAATGTCTGGGTGGAATGGGTGAAATATACCTTGAGATCCCTAAACAAAAGTGACTGCTTTGTGTATCCAGCAGGAAACCCATTGCTTAAATTGTCCCGGTTTCCTTAGAGTGGGATAGCAGCCCTGAAGACATGAAGTGCATCCTGGCCATGTACTAAGAAGAAGAGGCTTGGAAAGACACCAAATGTACCCAGATAGCTCTCCGTTTCCCTGCCCTGAAACCACAGCAGCAGCAGCAAACACCTCCAGTTTTCTCCCCAAGCTCAGGAAAGCATGCTGCTTGCATCTCAAAGCAGGTAGTACTGCAGTCCCGGCACTTAGAAGAACTGGGTACTTATAGTGCTGTGCGAAATGAGTCAGAGGCAAAGGAGAGAAAGACTTACTCAAATCTACAGGTGGGCCGGATGGACCTGTGGTAGTATTGCAGAGGAAGAAGGCTATGGGTAACGTTACCCCCCCAATGGGCCGGCACATGTGCAGTGGTACAATTGGCAATTCCCTCCACCCAAGCATTCAAAACAGACATAACGAAAAGGGGGGGGGGGGGGTGGGAGAAAGACAAGGTAGTGGCCTGCCCTCTTATTTAGATGCAAGAAGATTACTGGAGGAAAACGCGGAGTTGGTGGGAGAGCAGGAAATATATCAGGAATTGGAAAGGAAGGAAATCATGGAATTAGAAGAAATCAGGTGCCCTGAGAGGTATACATGTGTATGTGTGAAATAGCAACAAAAAGTATGAAAATAAAGAGGAGGGACTGTTATAAATAGAGTTATAATGTTGCTATTTCATTGACAAAAATGAATATAAAATGCTTGGTGTGTTTGCCATTACAGAGGCCTACTCTATTCTGCTATAGGCCTATAGTCAGGCTAAAGCTATAGATAGGGTGGGAAGAAATGACTGCTAACATTACACTTTAAGCTTGGCTCAAATATAGTGGATAGAGGTAAAGCAAATGTTAAGAATTATAACTTGTATATAAGCTATAGGAAAAAGTATAATCTGGCTTGTTAGAAATCATTTAGTGTGTTTGACCCAGTTTCTGCAGAAAAGAGAAACCTGACAGAGTGTGAAACTGTTGGCCAGTACACAGTAGCCTGCACAACTCTGGTGAGGTCACTTCTCTCTACAGAAACTGTTAGCTGCAATATTAAGAAAGGCTATGCTGAAAGCAGCCCCCTATACCCCCCTTCCTTTGTTCCCAGGAAACAGGTACAGGGACGTACAAGAAAAGCAAAACCACAAGCCTCCTCCAACCCCCCTTCTCCTAACCTCCCCTTACAGCCCCCCCCCTCCCCCCTCCCGATCAGGTCACAGAAAGAACAAGTTAACCGCGAGACAAAAAGAGGAGCTAAATTGAGTATGTATTTTAATAACAAGCTTATGCCAGCATTGATAGCACATGTGTGTGTTTGCTGTGTTGGCATCCATTTGCAAATGCTACAATAAAGACGTTGTTTCGCTGAATAATTTATTTGTTCACTGTTTTATCTTTCCCAAAAGGGAAAAGTGTGTTTTACTTCCAATAAAAGCTTTTTTAAAAAGCCAGGTTTTAAAACCTTTTTTGAATAGTTTTAAATCTCTCTGTAATCTAGTTTCCAGGGGCATTGTGTTCCCCAAAATTGGACCAGCTAGAGATAAGGCTCGCTCTCTAACCTGGGTCAGTCTGGCTGTTCTGACTGAAGGGATGGTTAGAAGGGCCTTATTGGCTGATCTAAGATTTCTCTGGGGACATGTAAGCGCAGTGCTGTTTTTAACCAATCTGATTTTTCTTCATTAATTAGTTTGTGAATTGTGCAAAGTGTTTTATATTGAATCCTTTGTTCTATTGGCAGCCAGTGAAGTTCGGCAAGTGTCTGAGTGATGTCTCTTTTATTTTTAATATATTACAAGGATAGGGAGGGTGGAAATAAACTCCTATCCAAGAGACTCCATGGAGATATTAAACTTAAACAACAGAGAAATCAGGGGATAGCCAAGAAATGTTGCCCTTGGGAGGGAAAGAGAAAATCCACAGCATAAGTTGATGGCTGTGTATTTATATCAAAGGAACATACCATATACACTCTCCCACATGGGGAAGCTATCTACCCACAATGTTACTATGTTTCCTCCCCACACAAATGGAATATTCTGTCGGTAGGGATCTGACAGCATCTGTACACAAGTGTAGAAGTACATGCAAAAAAGTGCACTTGCAATCTTCTCACAAGGACCACATACATGCATATATCACAGTTTTATGGTGCATTTGCAACCTTCTAACAGTGACCGAATACATGCGTATAATCACAATTTTATGCACACAACCCCTGTGTAACTGATGAAAAATTGACCCCTGCATGTCTCTATTATATCCCCCCATCTCTAAGTGATAGTCAGTGTTACGGTACCGGTCGCGAGTGCCGCGACCAGGCCCTTACCTCCGAGCTGCTGGTCCCTTTCCCGCTTCTCCTGGCTTGGTTCCCGGCCTGTTTGGCGGCGTCCCCGTGGGGGCAATGCCGCCGCTAAACCTCTGAAGGACGCCCTGCCTCTAGGCACGCGCGCGCACCACTTGGGCGCTTTTCTAGGCCCGTTCCTGCCATTGATGACTCTGCCCAGTTCCTGACGTCAGACGCCACGGCCTAGATAAGCCAGCCGTGGATATCCAGACTTCGCCTTGCAACGGGGTTACCTTGCGGTTCCCAGTTGCTTCGAGCCCCGGAGTGGGTTGCCTTGTCTCGTACTTGCTCCGTTCCTGCCTGCCTGCTTGCTACAGTACCTGCCTGGTTCTTTCCTGCTTGCTACAGTTCCTGCCACAGTACCTGCCTGGTTCCTGCCTGCCCGCTTGCTACAGTTCCTGCCTGGTTCCAGTACCTGAGTCTTGCTACAGTTCCTGCCTGGTTCCAGTTCCTGAGCCCTGCTACTGTTTCAGCCTGGTTCCAGTTCTCCAGGCTCCCGACGTCACGCGTGCAGGAGATCGCTCCCGGACCCCCGCTGGACCCCCAGGGACTTTTGGCCAGCTTGGGGGGGGGCCTCCTGACCCCCACAAGACTTGCCAAAAGTCCAGCGGGGGTCCGGGAGCGACCTCCTGCACGCGGGCCGTATTGCCAATATTTAAAATGGCACCGGCGCTACCGTCGCCCGTATGATATAGTGAGGGCAAAGGTAGCGCCGGCGCCATTTTAAATATTGGCAATACGGCCCGCGTGCAGGAGGTCGCTCCCGGACCCCCGCTGGACTTTTGGCAAGTCTTGTGGGGGTCAGGAGGCCCCCCCACAAGCTGGCCAAAAGTCCCTGGGGGTCCAGCGGGGGTCCGGGAGCGATCTCCTGCACGCGTGACGTCGGGAGCCAGGAATCAAAATGGCACTGGCGCTACCTTTGCCCTGTCACATGATAAGGGCAAAGGTCCACCGGCGCCATTTCTCAATGCAGCCGTGGCCAGAGAGCTGGAGGTCGCGCTGGGACCCCCCCACTGGACCCCAGGTAATTTAAAACATTTGAGGGGGGGTTCGGGAGGGTGGGGGATTTGTTTTAAAGGTTCGGGGTGGGTTTTAGGGTTGTTTTGGTGTGCCGGTTTTCCCACGCCCTATTTAACGATACAATACAAATGCCCCTGACGATAAATCGGGGGCATTTGTATTGTATCGTGCACTCTAACGATTTTGGACAATTTTAAAATTATCTGACGATAATTTTAATCGTTCAAAAATGATTCACATCCCTATTGCCCACAGCCTGCCTGACATCTGCCTCCCGACCTACGTATACTCAAGAGACATTAGAACATCTTCTCCCAGTCTCTGGCAGGCCGGCCCAAGCATCCACTAAACAGAGACTTCATAACAAGTCAGAGCAGACCTGAATGTTCAGACTGTGGTAATGCTTAGGTTTCCAATAGATTATTTCTTATTTAATCTAATCTTATACTTCCTGGATCCTTGGAGGAACCAAACCCACATGGCTGCAATCAATACCCCTGATGATAATAGGGAACTGAGCAATTTAAAATAAACTCATTTCTACCTCCCCCCCCCCCCCCCCCCCCCCACCTCCTCCTCCTTCTGCCCTATACAGAGATCCTGGATATAGTCAGGCATGTTGGCAAGCATGGCCTCCAGAAAAGAGATGACACATCTGGAAACAGAAGACTGATTCCAGTTGTATGTCCTGCCCCCATCTGGAAGGAATAGCAGCTAGATAATAAAGAGCAGTCATCACTTTCAATGCAATAGCCAAGTTATCAGGAAGGCTTACATAGGAAACCAGGCATCCACACAACTTATCACATATAATAGTTGGGAGATGAGAGCTCCAGTCAACCTCAGTTTACTCAGGCACTCTACCACAGTCCATCTCCTCTAAATCTGCCATGTGATGAAATATTCTGTTGTAAGAGGCTCAGCCTCACAGAGGAAATATTTATTTATTTAGACATTTTATCTACCGTCGTTCCATATTAAGATCACAATGGTTTACAAAATTAACATTCATAACTATAAATCAACAAATATTGATGGTTTACAGATATAGAATTCATAATCAGGAATTAACATATATCATATGAAATGTCCCATTACATATTACACCTCTTACTATAGATCAAAGAAATAAGGCAATTAGTATGTTAAATTAATATAACAAATATCATATAATAGTTGGTAGATTGTACTGAGATTATTTCAAACTCTCATGTTTTATGCCTCATGCTTCAATTAAACGCTCTCCTCCTTCTTGTTATTGTAATTCTTTTTCATGCTGAAGTTTTTAACTAAGGTTATATGCATTTGTGAATAGCCATGTTTTTAGTGCATATTTAAATCTCTTTCTGTCTGGTATCAAATGTAACATCTCAGGTAGAGAATTCCAAAGCTTTGGACCTGCTGTGGAGAACACATGGGGGTACATTTTAAAAAAACAGCGCGCGTGTACTTTTGTTCGTGCTCCAGGCGCAAACAAAAGTACGCTGGATTTTACAAGATACGCGCGTAGCCGTGCGTATCTTATAAAATCCAGGGTCGGCGCGCGCAAGGGGGTGCACAATTGTGCACCTTGCGCGCGCCAAGCCCTGCGCGCGCTGCCCATTCCCTCCGAGGCCGCTCTGAAATTGGAGCAGCCTCGGAGGGAACTTTCCTTCCACCCCCCCACACCTTCCCCTCCCTTCCCCTCCCTAACCCACTCCCCGGCCCTATCTAACCCACCCCCACCTTTATTTGAAAAGTTACGCCTGCCTCTGGCATGTGTAACTCGCGCGCGCCAGCAGCCTGCTGGCACGCCATCACCCAACCCGGGGGCTGTTCCGGAGGCCTCGGCCACGCCCCCGGGCTGGCACCACACCCCCTGACACGCCCCCTGGAATGCCCCGAACGTCACGCCGCCCACCCGACATGCCCCCGACACGCCCCCTAGCGAAGCCCCGGGACTTACGCGCGTCCTGGGGCTTGTGCGCGCCACCGAGCCTAAACAAAATAGGCTCGGTGCGCGCAGGGGCGTTTTAAAAGGGTTATGCGCGTACCTTATGCGCGTAACCCTTTTAAAATCTACCCCATGATCTCTTACTTGAGACAGATGTGTGATCCGTATTGTAGGAACAGTCAATAGCCTTTTATTTTGGGATCTTAGTGTTCGCTGAAGTTTGTATGGTTGTTTTGTCACTCCGATCAGACCAGTATTACCGGAATGAATGATTTTGAATATTAACAATAACACTTTCAAATGGATTCGAGATTGTACTGGCAGCCAAAGCAGTGAAATCAGCTAGAGAGTAATGTGATCAAATTTCCTAGTTCCTAATAAGAGTCTAGCTGAGGTATTTTGCAATAATTGTAGTGGTTTTTAAGACACATGCGGGAAGATCGCTTAATACAGAGTCTAGGTTTGAGAAAATGAGAGTTTGTAGTACAGTATGGGTCTTCGAAAGTTAATAATAATAGAGCCACTGAGGAGTATCTCAAATGCTTATTCATCTTGGTTAGACCAAGTAGAAAGGAAAGCAACACTCTCTTTAAACCCCTTTTATACAGGCTGCCAACTGTTGTGAGAAATGAGCCCAGAATATCTTTCAGCTGTGCCAAGCGACCACCTCCCTTTCTCCCGCTGGTCCTCTCAGACCAATACCGGCAAAGCTGCTGCAGTGATTGTAGTAGGGCAAGAAATGGCTCCAAAATGGACTTTATTCCATCTCTTTCTTGGAACTTTTTTTTTATTTCATTCCAATGGAATCGGTTAAAGTAATAAGAGGGTGGCCTGGCTAGTTCGAAAAGAAAGGAATTGTCTATTCCCTTCCCTAGGGAAAAATGGGAGCTACATGGGCAAAAGGGAGGTGGACTGGACTGGACTTGGGATAGAAGCCTCGTGAGGTTGCTCAATGACACAGTCGTGGCTGGAGGCAGAGTGGAGCCAAGAAGGGGGAGAACAGGCTGGATCATTACAAATCTCTCTCTTTTTTTTTTTTTTACCTTCTGAATAAGATTTGGAGCATTTCAAAACACACCAGACAGCAGCCAAATATCCCTTTTTACAATAGCAGATGTTTGCAAAAATCTCATATTCAGTTGCTATTCACTTAGAGGTCCATATTCAGTGGGCCGGTGAGTGACAAAAGTTAACCAGGTAAACTTGCTTGGATAACTTCAGCCAAATATTCAATGTACTGTATCTTCCACTCAGTATTCTTGGTTAAAGTTACTTGGATAAGTATATCCGGGTAATTTTGCTGCTCACCGGCTGAGTATTAAAATAAAGTTGTGAGCCATGGCACCAGAGCTCCCCCCACTTGCTCAAGTTTTATAATTAAAAGTAACCACAGCAGCTCAAACCCACATCCTGCTCCATCCATGAATACATTTCTCCAACCCACTCATCATCTCTCCATTCAGCCTCAGTCCACCATTCCATCACTGGGGTCACCAAGCCTCCTACCTCCTCCCCCCCCCCCCCCCCAACTGGTTATTCGTCTATCTGCAGACCAATCCAAAGAATGATTTTTGATCCTCAATTATTAAATAACAACATCCCTCTTAAACAGCAGGTTAAACCCCCTACATTCTCACCCCTGACCTCCACAGTATGTTATCATCTTCCACCTGCCAGATCAGCTGGAATTGCGGAAGCAGCACCAACAATTCCGGGGCTAAAATGTCTGAATCCTCTTAACATCAGCTGTATCCTTAGTCCCTGCACCTTAGTGGTAATTTTGGAACAACCAGCTTAACAAAGTTTTCAAATCAAACGTATGCATCTTAACTTTGCTTTGTAAATTATTCTGATAAAACTCCAGGCATTTGTGATGCCTGCTAATTTGTACAGGGAGATTTTCTAACAAATCTTCCATGCATACTTTTCAATATTGAAAGCTATTTGCATAAATCCATTCCTACCCAAACTCCCTGCCTGCCTCCTCCCCTGCCCCCAAACGTCTCTCTATTATGCGTGGAATTTTACACGCATATCGGATGGGCAATTTTAAGAAGGTAACCACACAACAGAAGCACAATCCCCTCACTATTATTAAATTCCAAAAAAAGAGAGGACACTAATCCAGTTACTACAAACCACTTATATCCAATCATTTAACTAATAGGGACAAAGTCATCAGACTCTTAGGGGCAGATTTTAAAAAAATATGCGAAGAGATCATGTGATGTGATGAGCGAAGGTGGTCGGGTTTAGGAGAGCTCCGGGTGCCTCGCTCCAAATTCGCAAATACCCCGATAGTTAAACTGCATAAAATTTCTCAACCTTATTGGGGAACGCAAAGGTACATGTCAATCACTAATTATATGAACCGCTCTTCACCCGGCATGCCAATACGAGCTGGAAGGAAGGAGAGAGAAAAACCGAAAACAGGGGAAGCTAAAATGGCGGCGAGCGAAACTCCGAATGAATCTATGGCCCTAACTCCCACGACAACGGAAAACTTTAAGGCGATTCTTATGGAAACCCTCGATTTGAAACTAGCAGCTATATCAACTCAAATCTCAGAAGTTCGTACAGCCTTAGATGACATCAATCCGAGATTTGAAAGGATTGAGGGGAGAGTCAGCTTGCTGGAAGATGACAATCTTTCTCTTACGAGTAAGATAATGGCATTGGAAAAACAGGTCGAGTCACAAACTAACAAGATAGACGACTTAGTAAACAGGGCCAGACGTTCCAACATTCGTCTGATGGGGTTGCCAGAAACGCTTATAGAAAATAATCTGAGCAGCTTTTTGGAAACCTGGCTCCCTGATGCACTGCATGTGCCAGAAATCTCTCCAGTTTTCCACGTGGAAAGAGCACACAGGCTGGGGCAACGTAAAGAAGGTGACAGTCGCCCGCGGCTTGTAATAGCAAAGATCCTAAACTTCTCTCACAAGCAGACACTCCTCCAAGCATACAGAAAAATACCGGATCTTACATATGAGGGTAAAAGAATAAGAATCTTCCAAGACTATTCGGCTAAAGTTTCAGGCCTCCGGAGAAGCTTTTCTCCCATATGTTCAGCACTCTATGACAAGCAGGTTCGATTTACTCTTCAATTCCCAGCGCGACTAAAAATATGGCACGATAACCAGACCTCCGTTTTTGATGAGCCAGAAGCAGCATGGAAATTCATGGCTTCGAATGTGAAGTGAATGGATGACAAAGAAAAGAATCGTCGGCCAGCTTGTCATTTTGTTTTTGACAAAGGAATGGCATAGCAGGGTCTGGTAAATTCTCCTTCTCCTAACTCGGGCTATGGAGCAACAAAGGTTTGGAGTTTATCTTTACTGTTTCAACATGGTTTTTGTTATTAACTTCTCTTTCGCCTGAATGGCTGAAGTGGATACTGGAAAATTACCGTGTACATGGATTGCAGCTTTTGCCTGGTTAATCTCTGGTTCTAGCGGCGATATAGACTACAAGCAACTTTCAGCAACGTGGTATCTTTGCAACACATGGAAGGGACATTTTCCATCCAATTCGATTTATGACATTTTTCTCTTTTTTTTAAATTTGCCCTAGGGTTGTTTACTTCTACAATATTTTGGGTCTCTTTTTCGGCTTCTTTTTCCACAAACTTTGATGGTACAATCTTAGAAAACTTCCTTTCGTTTCTATTTCAGTGTCGGTTCATCTCCTGTACACTGCATATGCTTAAAGTTATCATGTTAGTACCTGCATACAGGAAGGGCATGAGAAGGGATAACTAAGTGCAATGCTACCGAATTTTCAAGGAGCGGTACAAATCCCACCATTCTTTTGTAATTTCTCTCTATTATATGGACTCACTACATGGCACAGGCCGGCAGGCCGCATATAGTGAGAGGGGATGAGGTCTCTAGGAAAGCAATTACTGTTGGCAGTATTAAATAGTATTAGAGGCCAAGATATCATACTGCTCTTTGTTTGATTCCCCTCTCTCCACTTTTTCCTTTTTTTTGATATCTTTCTACCCTTTCCTATTCTTCCTTTATTTTCTATAATTTTTTATATTTCTTATTATTTTCCTTTCTTTCTTTTTTACATATATGTACTCCACGTAAGACCGCTGTGGAGAGCAAAGAGAAGAGAACAAAAAAAAAAAAAACATGATTGCCTCCTTGCTATATTAGTATATGGAGCGGAGCACCCGATCACATGTAACGTGATCTCTACCCCAAATTAGGGGCGTAGAACTCAGAGGTTTATCTCTCAGGGGAGGGTGGAAAGGGATGGGGGTTCAAGGGGGTGGGGAGGGAGTAGGGACTAGGGATAGTAGCATGGGGAGGGGAGCATGTGTGAGAGCTATGTGTGTGTGATACAAAAATGTCAGGGCAGATTCTATGAGGAGTCAGTAAAGTGTGTACAAATCTTGAGAAAAAAAGCAGTGCTATGTAAATCATATTATGGTACAATGATTAGGAACATGATGCTAATAAGGGGAATTTGCTATGTGAAGGTCAGATTGAAGGGAGGTGGTTATGGGCCAACATGGTATTTTCTAATGCTATGGTTTCAATATCCCCTCGGGAGTTTAAGTACAGTGGTCTGCACCTATGATAAAAGTTCACATGTAAATGGCGGGTAATTTCAGGATTCTCTCGTGGAATGTAAATGGACTGGGCTCTCCAGTAAAGAGATACAAGGTCCTTAGGCAACTTAAATCTTACCACCCCATGATAGAATGCATACAAGAAACACATTTAAATGCGTTGGAAAGTCAAAAATTAAAAAGAGACTGGGTGGGTCCCTGTCACTACACCCCAGCAGTGGGGAAAAAAGGGGGAGTAGCTATTTTAATCCACAAGGATGTCTCTTTCTCTATAGCGAACGTTTTGCATGACCCTGAGGGACGAATGGTAATGGTAGTGGGTAATCTCAATGGCAGGGAAATTACCATATGTTGTTTGTACGCGCCTAATGCCTACTCGCATGTTTTTTACACGTATATCCTCTCACAATTAGTAGCGCACACGAAGGGATATTTAGTGGTTGCAGGAGACTTCAATCTTCCGGCGGACCCCACTTTAAACAAAAATCCTCCGGGCCCGGCTGAGGCTACTAGGAGTGGGAAGGGGGTTCCATTTCTCTGTTCAGAATTCTCACTGTTAGATTCCTGGCGCACACTCCATCCCACAGAAAAAGACTTTACCCACATATCCAGAACACATGTCTCCTTATCCAGAATAGACTATATCTTAATTCCCAGAGACGGGTTGCAGGCACTCACTAAAGCAGTCATAGGTACTCAGGGAATATCTAATCATACAATCATATGGGTAGAACTCCGATTCCAAAAATGGGAGCCGGAGGAAAGGTTCTGGCGTTTCCCTAGCTATCTGCGTATGGATGCATCATTTCAGGCATTTCTGAAAACAAAATGGGAGGAATATGATGTGCAAAACTCTCAACACTCTTCTGATCCTCAACTATATTGGGAAACTGCTAAGTCAGTACTTAGAGGGGAAGTTATATCGTATATAGCATACCGAAAGAAAAGGTTAAATCTGCAGATATTAACGTTAGAAGATAAGCTGGGACAGTTGAAGCGCGCTTTAGCACACACCCTAATCCACAAACGCAATTGGAATATTTTAGTGTTTTGAGAGAGCTCAACAGCGTTATACATCAGAGGGCCCAAAAAGCATTTCAGGTGGCAGATAGAAACTTTTTCAAGTATGGGAACAAGGCGGGGAAACATATGGCCAATCTAGTACGAATACATAAAGGTAAGACCCATATTCCCTCAATGAAAGCCACTTCGGGGAAGACAGTTACTTCACGGAAAGAGATATGTGAGGTTTTTCGCCTTTTTTACGAAGAACTTTATATGGATGATGTTACAGGGGGAGCATTAGAGGAGGAAGCCTTTTTCAAAAACTTAAATATTCCTACTATATCCTCTACTCAATTATCTTTTCTAAACAGACCCATCATCCCATTAGAAGTCCTCACGGCTATATCAACTAGTAAAGCGGGGAAAGCCCCAGGACCAGACGGATTCTCATTTGATTTTTACAAAATCTTACAAAACCAAATAACCCCCAACTTAACGAGTTTTTTCAACGAGGCTGTCCGGAAGCACTCGCTCCCTGTACAATTTAACTTGGCTCATATAACAATGCTACCCAAGTCAGGAAAGGACCCACTGATGCCTAGTTCATATAGACCCATATCACTGCTTAACTGCGATCTAAAAATCTTAGCCAAGGTGTTAGCAGATAGACTTAGCACTATTCTCCCACAGCTTATCTCAGAACATCAGGTGGGCTTCGTCAGGAATAGACCGGCATGTGCTAACATTATCAAACTGGTTACGGCAATGTCGCAGTCTATAACACAACAATCTGGAGCATTGGCGATAGGGTTTGACTCTGAGAAGGCGTTTGATAGGGTCTCCTGGCCTTACCTATTTTCAGTTCTGAAAAGATATTTCCTGAGTTATATTTCTATGCTCTATACGCATCCCATCTCCTATATAGTAGCGAATGGTTTCAAATCACAGGGCTTTCAGATCAATAGAGGGGTACGCCAAGGCTGCCCTCTCTCCCCATTGCTCTACATCTTAGCCATTGATCCTCTCCTTCGGAAAATCGCAGCCACGACGGAGATTAAGGGATACGGGGAAGAGCCCCATACATTTAAAATTGCGGCCTTTGCCAACGATATCCTAATATATCTCACAAACCCCCAACAATCGCTAAAACCTCTACTGGACATACAAGAGGAATATGGGAGATTTGCGGGACTACGTATAAATAAAGATAAATCAGAGGCTTTGGATGTAGGGGGGAGGGTAAAACCAACTTGGCAGGGTGCTTTCCCCTTGAAATGGGTGACCACAGCTATGAAGTATCTGGGGGTCAAGATACCACCGGACATAGCTGACTTTTATAGACTCAATATCGATCCCTTGTTACAGGATACAGCGCACAAACTTCAGAAATGGCGGGGATTGCCGCTCTCTATCACAGGCAGAATACAGATCATAAAAATGTGAATCCTGCCAAGAAGGCTGTACATAATGCAAATGTCATCTTTGTGGATAACCAAAAAGGACTGTAGGGCAGTACACGCCTCCTTTAGGAGATTTATTTGGAATGGGCGTCGGGCACGTATTTCCCTCCAGGCCTTAATGCAAGTTCCGGCAAAAGGAGGATTGGGATGCCCAAACATGCGCTGGTATAATCTGGCGTGTCTACTGAGACATATTACAGATATCGTAGGTGACTTCTCTTACTATACACCCCAGAGTTTCCTAAAGGTGTGGTGGGGATGTAGGTCCTTGGATCCTTTGCTTCAGATCCCGAGAGCCTCTCTATCCGCACAAATGGGGCAGCAACCACTGATACAAGCATGTCGGAAAGCATGGGCTTTTCTGTGCACACAGGTGTGTTTACCTACACAACCCACTGCCTTTCTATCAATATGTGATCACGCTCTTTTTCCCCCAGCGGCTTCATTGTCGGTATTTCATAGATGGAGATCTAAGGGTCTGGTGTGGATTTATCAGTGTTTCTCTAAAGAGACAGGGCAACCCTATACATTTTCTGAACTGCAACAAATCTATCTCATTTCCTCCACCGACCAATATGCATATATGCAGCTAAGGAGCTTTGTGCAATCACACGGAAAGTGCTTAATCCCAAGCCAACAATTTTGGACATTGCATAGCATAGTTCTAGCGAGAAATCTTAGCAAACCCACTATTGCTACATATAGCAAGGTGTTACATAACACGATTGCGAAAGACACAATTGATAAGGTTTTATCGAAATGGAGACAATGGTCAGATTTTCAATTAACAGATTGTGAGTATAAACGCTGCTATGGAGAACTGGCTGAGTGGTCAGAAAACATACTATACAGAGAATTACAATTCAAATTTCTAAGGCGATTCTATATGGCGGCAGATATGGCTCATATAGTTGGCATAACACCAACCTCGGAATGTTTGAAGTGCAAATCTGATATTGGTTCTTTTACTCATAATTTCTGGTCATGTACGGTAATCAACACCTTCTGGGGACAAATTGTTAACAAGTGTAATCAGCTGCTTCAAACACAACTACCTATGGACCCCATGTTGTGGCTATTTGGTGTAATTAAGTCATCTGCTAACAATCCAAATAAATATAGTATGAAATTTATACAAAAAATAAGTTTGACGGGGAAAAAATCTATACTAGCATGTTGGGTATCTACAGAAAGCCCAAATTATGAAAAATGGTTTAAACTGTTGATACGATTATACACACTGGAGTATTCAAGTGGGCAGGTTGCTTCAGAAAAAAGAAAGCTGGAGTTGAATAACATTTGGAAACCACTAGCGGATTATCTGACACCTAAGACTTGCTAGTAGTCGTTGAAGCAATCTGTCTGTGGAAGTCTCGCCTGTCATGGCGACTTATGACAGGGCTAGGTGTAAGGGCAGCTATCCTCTGCCTATGACATCCTTTATGCATACATTATGAGCCTGTAGAGTAATCACTAACTGTTCTAAAGGCAGGTTTTTGTGTCACTGCTGTAACACACATAAGACAATCAATACACACTCAGGGGTAATGGGAAGGGAGGAGGGGAAAGGATTACAAGGGAGGGCAAGGGAGGGGGGTAGGGAAATAAGGGAGGAATATACATCACATATTATTCTGAAACTTTGCACTAACTCTTTTGTATTCAGGGATGCGGACTAGGCCGCTGTTAAACTAACACCTGTTATATTTCAATTTGTTGTTTCCAACTTGCTGTTTAAATTTTGTTATCTTATCATATACTGGTTCTATTGCAAATCACTGCTTAATTTCTAGACTTCCTGGTATTGGATCATAATACTAAAAAGGTACTGGCGTCCTTTCTCTGCTCTTGGTTAATGTGCATCTTGTTTGCAATTGTTTCTTCTGCATCACTTGTCTTGCGCACTATTTGCACTATTGTTATTGTTACTCGCAATTATAATGAATATTGCCACTCTTGAAAACTAATAAACATAATTCACAAAAAAAAAAAAAAATATGCGCATGCGTAACCGCGTGTATCTTTTAAAATCCGGGGTCGGCGCGTGCAAGGCTGCGCAAAATCTGCAGTCTGTGCATGCCGAGCCACGCAGCCTCCCTCCATTCCCTCCGAGGCCGCTCCAAAATAGGAGCGGCCTCGGAGGGAACTTTCTTTTTGGTCCCCTCCCACCTTTCCCTCCCTTCCCCTATTTAACCCACCCCCCCGGCCCTACCTAAATCCTCCCCTACCTTATTCGATGGAGTTACGCCTCCGCTGGCAGGCGTAACAAGCGCACCAGCTGGCCAGGCCCCGACATAGGCCCGGAGTGGTCCGGGGCCCCAACACAGGCACTCGGCCACGCCCCTGGACCACAGACACGCCCCCAGACATGACCCCAGACCGCAGACACGCCCCCCCCCGGACCACCCATTTTAGCAAGCCCCGGGACTTATGCCCGTCCTGGGGCTTTGTGCGTGCTGGCAGCCTATGCAAAATAGGCGCGCCAGCGTGTGAGTGCCCTGCGCGTGTAAATCCAGCAGGATTTATGCGCGCAGGGCTTTTAAAATCTACCCCTTAGTGCAACAATTTTAATACACTGCCTCTTGTCACGCAATGGGCCGCAAACAGCATCAGCTGTTTATTAGCACTGTAATGTACTCACTTGATGTTGTACCCCAATCCTTCTCCACCATTTATTTATATCCTAAACCCAAATTCTCTCTACCATCAATAGTTTTTTTATTTTATTTCAATTAGACTAACAAACTGACAAACTTAATGGTTAAAAATATTTAGCTCCCTTTAGCGTTCCAAAACACTGCCCCAACATGGACCATGTTTCGGCTGTCTCCAGCCTTCGTCAGGGGACACCTCGTATCAGCATCTCTTATAGACGCCTCCTTTACCCAAATTCATTCACCTAAAATAAAAACACTATTAAAAAAACATCCTCACCCAAAAAGGTAAATCCACTATCCTTTCATATATAACCCCGCTAGCCTTTCTACTCTTTATTTATAAAAGCTCCAACTCCACTTACTGGATGAGAGGTCAGTGAATTCTTTACTGTAAAGTAGAATCAAGTATACACCAAAGTGTTCCAATTACTTTCTACACCCATTCCTTTCTCCAGTATAATGGCGCTATGGCGTTTAAAACCACCTTCACTTCCTCCTCACTTTTATCCTCATTCCCCTCCCCGTAAGTCAAATCTGTCAATCTCAATTGTGCTCACCAACATACCCACCTTCAAAGGGCCAAAATCAGAACACAGACCAATCTATTTCCTTATTCAACCCCCCCTCCCCCCCAGGGTTACCGTATTGAAAGAATGAATCCACCTCTCCAAGAGGAGTTGGAGCTTTTATTGATGGTAGAGAGAATTTGGGTTTAGGATATAAATAAATGGTGGTGAAGGGTTGGTGTACAACATCAAGTGAGTACATTACAGTGCTAATAAACAACTGATGCTGTTTGCGGCCCATTGCGTGGCGAGAGACAGTGGATTAAAATTGTTGCACTAAGAGTCTGATGACGTTGTCCCTATTAGTTAAATAATTGGATATAAGTGGTTTGTAGTAACTGGATTAGTGTCCTCTCTTTTTTTGGAATTTGATAATAGTGAGGGGATTGTGCTTCTGTTGTGTGATTATTTATCGAAATTAGGGAAGCGGCCATAAAAATGGCCACTGACTGGCAGGAGGTTTTTAGTTTCTCACATTCTCACCTACAGGATGTTTTACAAACCCCAGCTGTTTTCTCAACTACCACTGGTGGTTTGGATGTTACAGATATATGGCTACAGTTGACACAACTGCGCAAGTGGCTAGTGAGGACAGAAATGCATGGCAGTGCATTAACTGAATACTGTAGATCCCAAAGGATCCCACGTGGCTTGCGGATTAATAAGGAGCTGTTGTTGTATGTTGAGGATAAAGAATTTCTCCAAAAATGGAACTGCATACTTAATAAATGTTCCCTAGACCTAATGTTGTTGATAATTGAACAGACTCAGATATCTAGTATCGCCATTAGATCAGAGATTGAACAGTTAACTGAAACTGCTAAGGCAGAGATGCTGGTATCTGATTTTGAGATGAAAAGTTTGGAGTTAGATAATGTCATCAAACCATTTGCTGTTCAGGTCAAACAGATGAAGTATGATAAATTTGTTAGGGACGAGAAAGACTACTCTCGTGATGCGGTCTATTTTTGGATGAATCCCAACTATACTAGAAATAAGGGTAAGAAGACGCGGGCATTTGAGGTGGCAAGTTCGTCTTCTGATTCATCTGGAGATGATAATGATAATTTGAGTGACTGCCAAAAGAGTTCTTTTCCTCCGAAGCGAAACAAGAAGGTTCGGTTTCTAGAAAAGAAAAACGTGAGTGATCTACCTGTAACCGGGACTGTTCAGAGGTTGCGGCCGGTTACTCAGTCGCAACCAGAGACTTCACAACAGTAGTCAATTTGTCAACCTGTGCATTAGGGATGTGAATCGTTTTTTGACTATGTCACAGGGGCCGACCGTCGGCCCCTGTGACATAGTGAGGGCAAAGGTAGCACCAGCGCCATTTTGAATACTGGCAATACGGCCCGAGTGCAGGAGGTTGATCCGGGACCCCCGCTGGACTTTTGGCAAGTCTTGTGGGGGTCAGGAGGCCCCCCCAAGCTGGCCAAAAGTCCCTGGGGGTCCAGCGGGGGTCTGGGAGCGATCTCCTGCACTCAGGCCGTATTGCCAATATTCAAAATGGCGCCGGCGCTACCTTCGCCCTGTCACATTGCAAGGGCAAAGGGCCATCGGCGCCATTTTTATTAACGCAGCCAATGGCCTGAGAGGGGGAGTTCGCTCCCCGCGCTCCCGCTGGACCACCAGGTAATTTTAAAACCTTTTTTGGGGGTTCAGGAGGGTGGGGGAGGGTTTTTCGATTATCGGATCAGGCGCAGCCGATAATCAGAACTCAAATCGGGCTGGGCGATAAAAATTTTAAGATTTGGATCGGAACCGGAACCGATCACATCTCTACTGTGCATTAACTACAGCACAGGTTGGAGTATTAGAGAAAGGTTTCTCTTTTGTGCCCGCAGTTGGTTTTGTCAGATTTGAGGTTGAAAAATGCATACAGTGTTTCACTAGACAACTATGGTTGCGAGTGTATTTTGCAAAACAGACTAATACACAAGCAGATCCATCCATTGTATGTCCGAAATCAACTTGGAACCCGCCTGGCAATCTAGATCCTGTTATTAGCACCTTTAGGGATCTGATGTTAAAAGATCTTGGGGAAATACAAATTTTCCCGTGTGAAGAAGATTCTAATTTGTCAAATGAGGAGCGGGGAGCTTTAAGAGAATTCGCCAATAACCCCTCTATAGTAATCAAGAATGCTGACAAGGGTGTCGCTGTTGTAGTAATGAATGTGCAGGACTAAAAGGAGGAGGTATTGAGACAGCTAGGAGATAACACATATTATCGAAATTTGGATGAAGATCCCACAAGGGGACTAAAATCTATGATCGATCAGAGATTGGAGGAGGCATTTCTTAGGTCATGGATCACTTCGAGAGAGCGTAGGTTCCTAACAGAGGAGTTCCCAAAAACCCCTGTACTATATGTCCTGCCAAAAATACATAAAACCTTACAAAAGCCACCTGGTAGACCTATTGTTTCCTCGAGAGGGTCGTTGTTAGAGCCTTTGTCAATTTTTGTCGACAAATTTTTGTCATCCCCGGTAAAAGCGAGGGACTCCTCAGATATGATAGTACAACTTAACAACTTGGCAAAAGAAATTTTTCCCTGTGAAAATTTGGCATTAGCCACAGTGGATGTGGTTGCCCTATATACAAATATACCGCAAAATGATGCCAGTTGTATTATTGACTCGAGAGTGTCCTAAGAAAGACACTGTCTGTAAATTGGATACCGGTGGACTTTATAACATCATTGGTGGATATGGTGTTGTATAATAATTATTTTCTGTTTGATGGAAAATATTATCTGCAGATCAAGGGGATTGCGATGGGGGCATCGATGGCCCCCGATGTGGCCAACTTGTATATGGGCAATTTTGAGGCTACTTGGTTGATCCAGAATCCATTTAGGGCTAACATCAGAACATGGAAACGTTATATAGATGACGTTTTGATTGTTTGGCAAGGAGAGGAGGAAACCTTCAATGCCTTTATTCGATGGTTGAATAAATGTGATCCGAACCTCCAATTTACCTCTGTATTTAGTAAAACTGGAATGGCATATCTGGATGTCTTTATTAAAATAAAAGTGGGGTTTCGAGCTTACATTGTTTCGTAAGCCCACAGATAAAAATACTTTGTTAAGGTATGAGAGCTGTTACCCTCAGCATTTGAGATCGAATTTGCCCATTGGTCAGTTTTTAAGACTGAGAAGAATATGTTAAGATACTAATGAGTATAAACTTAGGGCCAAAGAAATGATGCAGGGGTTTCGTCAGAGAGGTTATCCTATGAATGTTCTCAAAAGGGCTTATAAAAGGACCCGTTGGGCTAATAGAGATTTACTATTGGTTCCTTCAGTAAGATCTGGGAAGGATGTACATGGTGACAGAACGGTTTGTGTGTTACCTTACTCTCCTCATGTTTATCGCATACAGAAGAGTATAAGGAGGCACTGGCACTTGTTGGGGTTACACCATATATTCAATAATGTCCCTCGATTTGCGCTTAAAAGAGGCAAACATATTAGGGACTGTAGTACACTCAAATTTTGATGATGAGGTTAAGATCAATTCCTTGCAAGAAAATACAGTAAGAGGACATTACCCATGTAATAAGTGCTCTGTTTGTGATCAATCTTTCAGTGGGGAACTTTTGCCTTTTTTTAAGGGGGGAAAATTTTGTTTAAGAATCTACACTGTTCAGCGATGGGTGTAATTTATGGGATATGGTGCCCCTTCCCCCTTTTATACATTGGGGAAAACGAAGCGAAGCGTTAGAGTCAGGATGGTGGAACACAGAAGCTCAATAGTGAGACAACGCATTGAGGCGCTGTTAGTGCAACACTGTTTAACATATGGACATTCCTTTGATGATTTAAGATTTGCAGTAATTGAGCAACTCAAGCCGTCATTACGGGGTGGGAATTTTGATAATGTTTTATTACAAAAGGAGCAGAGGTGGATTCATTATTTCAATACGGTAACCCCGGGGGGTTGAATAAGGAAATAGATTGGTCTGTGTTCTGATTTTGGCCCTTTGAAGGTGGGTATGTTGGTGAGCACAATTGAGATTGACAGATTTGACTTACGGGGAGGGGAATGAGGATAAAAGTGAGGAGGAAGTGAAAGTAGTTTTAAACGCCATAGCGCCATTATACTGGAGAAAGGAATGGGTGTAGAAAGTAATTGGAACACTTTGGTGTATACTTGATTCTACTTTACAGTAAAGAATTCACTGACCTCTCATCCAGTAAGTGGAGTTGGAGCTTTTATAAATAAAGAGTAGAAAGGCTAGCGGGGTTATATATGAAAGGATAGTGGATTTACCTTTTTGGGTGAGGATGTTTTTTTAATAGTGTTTTATTTTAGGTGAATGAATTTGGGTAAAGGAGGCGTCTATAAGATATGCTGATACGAGGTGTCCCCTGACGAAAGCTGGAGACAGCCGAAACATGGTCCATGTTGGGGCAGTGTTTTGGAACGCTAAAGGGAGCTAAGTATTTTTAACCATTAAGTTTGTCAGTTTGTTAGTCTAATTGAAATAAAATAAAAAAAAACTATTGATGGTAGAGAGAATTTGGGTTTAGGATATAAATAAATGGTGGTGAAGGGTTGGGGTACAACATCAAGTGAGTACGTTACAGTGCTATTAAACAGCTGATGCTGTTTGCGGCCCATTGCATGGCGAGAGACAGTGGATTAAAATTGTTGCACTAAGAGTATGATGATGTTGTCCCTATTAGTTAAATAATTGGATATAAGTGGTTTGTAGTAACTGGATTAGTGTCCTCTCTTTTTTTGGAATTTGAATTCAATTTTAAGAAGGGCCATTTCTGAAATAAAGTATTATTTTTCCCTCAAATCCCTTTGAAAGTTACCCTCTGTTTAAAGCAGTTTACACATTAGGGGCCAATGCAAGACAGTGTGCTCAGCGGAGTGCACTGTTTAATCCGCAGTTGGACGCACATTTTGTAGGCACGTCCACACCCCCGTGTGCTATAAGGGGATTAGTGCCTCCACAATGCGCATCCAATGCACTGAAAACTAATAGCACTCATCACATGCAAATGCATGTCACTGAGGCTATTAGTTATTCACCCCACATGCAAAAAAAAATGCATCCAATCTGCACATTTTTAGCTCAGAAATGAATGCCAGCCTGGAGCAGGTGTTAATTTTTGAGCACCCCTAAAAGTTGTACAAAAAAGCAGGAAATACTGCTTTTCTGTACTTCCTCCGACTTAATATTGTGGCGATATTAAGTTGGAGGAACAAAAAGTTTAAAGATTTAAAAAACAAATTAAACAACAAAAAAAAGTGCCAGTGGTCAGGTTAGAGAAATGGATGCTCAGTTAACCAACGTCTGTTTTCTGAACCCGTGGCTCTGCGCCGGATAGGAAAACAGATGCCGATAAATTCAGCATCTGTTTTCTTAACCGGCGGACAGGAGCAGACAATCGACTTCTCCCGGATGCCCGCTGTCAAGAAGGCGCTAGAGGTGCGCAATTGACCCTAGCACTTCCTTGTCAGCGCGACTCCTAATTAAAATATTGCATGGCACCCCCAGGAGAGGTGCCTAGGGAAGCATTAGAAAAGAGGTCACTGAACACTCAGTGTCCACTTTCAGCACTTTTTTTTTTTTTTACATCGGCCGTAAAAGTGTGGGAGGGATGCAGAAGAGTTTATGCTTCCCCCTAGCTGGTTTACCCTATCATCAGTTACAAGCTGCAGTATTGCCAATAAGAGATATTCCACTTATTCAATGGATCCCATTACAGTCTTCAGTGTTACCAGTAAGAGAGATTTCACAAATTTAATGCATCCCATCAGTTACAATCTTTGGTGTTACTAGCAGGCGATATTCCACTTATTAAATAGATCCCATTAGTTGTAGACTGCAATGTCACCAACAAGAGATATTCCAATGGGTATTGAATGGGTCTCATCAGTTACAGACTGCAGTGTTCTTGGCAGGCAAAATTCCAGTTCTTTTTACACTGATGTGCTGTTTTGATTGATTGATTGATTGATTGATTGATTGTTTCCACTGGGGAAAGTCAATATCCACTTGGCTTTTACTTCTTCAGATGACAATAAACAGACTGATCTTTGAACTGTAAGTCCTGAAAATCAAATGGAGAAACATTGAAATATCTCTTTACAAGTCCTCAGTACCATTGTGCCACACTAGATTTGCCAATAAGCACAGCAAGACCTCTGCTTAGAGTGGCAAAAATCTGGAGTCAGTAGGACATCTAGAGAGTTGCTGCCTTCCAGCTGTGCTGAATCGCTTTCAGCAGAGAACAGCCCCCTGCTTCCTACTCCAGCTGCTTCTCACCCTTCCCACTCAGAGTGCAGGCAGCAGAAGAAGAGAGGATGATACTGGAGCAGAACAGCCAAGAAAAACAGCTTTTAGTAGATTGGTACCTGGTTAGAAAACAGGAAACAGAGAGTAGAGCTAAATTGTCAGTTTTTAAAATGGAGAAAGTAAACAGTAGCATGCTCCAGGGATCTGTAATTAGACAGGTGCTCTTTAATTTATTTATAAATGATCTGGAAAAGGGAGCAATGAGCGAGAAGGTGGCCAATGTAACCTCAATATTTAAAAAGGGCTCCAGGGGCGATCCAGGAAACTAGACCAGTGAGCCTGACTTCAGTCCCGGGAAAAAGAGTGGAAACTATTTTAGAGATCAAAATCACAGAGCATATAGAAAGACATGGATTAATGGAACACAGCATGGATTTACCCATGGGAAGTAGATGAAGTGTATTTGGATTTTCAGAAGGTGTCTGACAAAATCCCTCATGAGAGGCTTCTAAAAAAACTAAAAAGTCATGGGATAGGAGATGATGTCCTTTCGTGGATTACAAACTGGTTAAAAGACAGGAAACAGAGAGTAGGATTAAATGGTCAATTTTCAGTGGAAAAGAGTAAACAGTGGAGTGCTTCAGGGATCTGTATTTAGACCAGTGCTTTCAATATATTTATAAATGATCTGGAAAGGAATATAACAAGTGAGGTTATCAAATTTGCAGATGATACAAAATTATTCAGAGTAGTTAAATCACAAGTGGATTGTGATACATTGCAGGAGGACCTTGCGAGACTGGAAGATTGGGCATCCAAATGGCAGATGAAATTTAATGTGGATAAGTGCAAGGTGTTGCATATAGGGAAAAATAACCCTTGCTGTAGTTACACGATGTTAGGAGCTCTCACCAAGGAAAAAGATCTAGGCATCATAGTGGATAATACATTGAAATCATCGGCTCAGTGTGCTGCAGCAGTCAAAAAAGCAAACAGGAATTATTAGGAAGGGAATGGTGAATAAAACAGAAAATGTCATAATGCCTCTGTATCATTCCATGGTGAGACTGCACCTTGAGTACTATGTACAGTTCTGGTCACCATATCTCAAAAAACATGTAATTGCACTGGAGAAGGAGCAGAGAAGGGCGACCAAAATGATAAAGGGGATGGAACAGCTCCCCTATGAGGAAAGGCTAAAGAGGTTAGGGCTGTTCAGCTTGGAGAAGAGACAGCTGAGGGAGGATATGATAGAGGTCTTTAAAATCATGAGAGGTCTTGAACAACTAGATGTAAATCGGTTATTTATACTTTCGGATAATAGAAGGACTAGGGGCATTCCATGAAGTTAGCAAGTAGCACATTTAAAACTCATCAGAGAAAGTTCTTTTTCACTCAATGCACAATTAAGCTCTGGAATTTGTTGTGAGAGGATGTGTTTAATGCAGTTAGTGTAGCTGGGTTCAAAAAAGGTTTGGATAAGTTCTTGGAGGAGAAGTCCATTACCTGCTATTAAGCAAGTTGACCTAGTCAATGGCCTCTGCTATTACTGGCATCAGTAGCATGGGATCTTCTTGGTGTTTGGGTTCTTGCCAGGTTCTTGTGGGCTGGTTTGGCCTCTGTTGGAAACAGGATGCTGGGCTTGATGGGCCCTTGGTCTGACCCAGCATGGCAATTTCTTATGTTTTTATGTTCTTATGAGATGATCCAATTTGCAGATGACAAAAGTATTTAAAGTAATTAAAACAGCAGATTTTGAGGAACTGCAGAGGAACCTGTGAGACTGGGGGACTGGGAAACTAAATGGTAGATGAAATTTAATATGGACAAGTGTAAACTGATACACATGGGGGAACATTTTCAACGATAGGTACACAATGCTGGGTCTGTATTAGGAGTCACCATCCAGGAAAAGGACCTCGGAGTCCTTATGGACAATACGTTGACGTTGTCAGCTCAGTGTGCAGCGGTGATCAAGAAAGCGAACGGAAGGTTAGGAATGGTTTGGAAAGGAATGGAGAAGAAAATGGAAAATATCATATTGCCTCTATGTAGAACTATGGTGCGACTGAAGCTTTAGTATTATGTGCAGTTCTGGTTGCCCCATCTCAAAAAAGATACAGTGAAAGTAGAAAAGGTGCAGAGGTGAGCAACAAACATGATAAAAGGGATAGAAGGGCTCCCCTATGATAATGTCAAAAAATGCATACACTTTAAATATCTTTAAATGTGGACATCGTATATAAGTGCATTTAAAATAGTAAGCATGAGCAATTGTCAAAAACCATACGAACTAACATCGATCATTCTCACCAATAATGCAGCACTCACATGTAACCTTTTCAGATACATATGCAACTAAAAAATGATTCAAAAATGTTACATGAAATATTATTATAACAAATTACACCAAAGTTTAAAAAAACAAATAGTGTCTTAAATTGTGTTTGACATATGGAATAGTATATTCTTCATTAATGCTGCACTCAAAAGTGAAATCCTGCCACTTCTCCAAAAGATTATCACTGAAGCTATCTTCCGCTGACTATGTTGAACCGTTGACACATTGGTCGCTTTTGGGAGAATTGCTCTGCTGCAAGTCAGATACAAAGTAACAATTTGAATATATGTAAGGACAGCTGCATCGAAGACCCATTGATCACATACAAAAATGCTCTGATAACATAAGCTTTTCGTTATTCCCCCTGATGAAGCCTCATCTGAGAGGTCTTTGTCGGGAAAGATATTTTAAAGGCTTGACCTTGGTGAAGTTCACCGTGGTCAGCGGAAGATAGCTTCAGTGAGAATCTTTCGAAGAAGCGGCATCTATCCCATGGTGTACATGAGAGGATACAGTAGACTGTATATGGGGAAATATATCTTTCTTCTATTTACAGCACAAATTCTCTTACCATATAAGCAGAGTCTGGTGTTGTGGCATTCAAGGTGTCAGCCTGTAAAGGAGAGATATGGAATTTTAATCACGGGAATTAACAGAAGAGGCAGAAAGACCTTAACTGAGTGATAGAGTATCTGAAAAAGGTGGTGTATGTGTGATGCGATAATTGATTGTTATATGTATCTAGTTATTATGCCTTTTTGTTTCCTTATTTCTGTTTTTTTATTCTACTACATTTCTTCCTTTTTCTGTGCAAAGATTCACACTGATGGTTTAGCAACCCTGCGAAGTACATTGTTTTGTTTTAGACTACATAGCATGCTAAAGACCTTCTCACAGAGTCAGCTGTCACTTGTTTCTATGATTATCCCCGATTACACTCAGACATACCATTGATCTAAGATGGGTATTAGCCCCGCTTCCCCAGAAGCACCCAAAGATGAAGCAGTACAACTAGCTCTCAACTACATTAACAGCATATACCCTTTGACCAAAACTCGTTTAGATGCCTTCCCATCCACAGCTGGATCACCTTTTGGACAGGTGACTGCCACAGTTGAATTAGAAATGTCCATACAGTGATTGCTTTCACTGCTACATGTTGTTGTCATAAAAGTAAATAGCGCCATCAATAACCTGCAGGACAGCAATGAGGTATTGGAGTTTTGCTATGCTTTTGCCTACCATGCATGTACCTCTGCCTTCGATGATTTGGATCTTCATTGCTGCAGCCATGCCTAGGATGCCCGGACTGAAAATTATGGACAACTCTCCATCTGCAGTACAAGATGAAGTAACTACTATCTGTCAGCGCTTAATGATGGACATGCATGAGTTACCCCATGAATCAGATGGGTAGGGAAAAACAGTGGGCTTAGCCAAAGACGGGTAAGATTTCTTTACCTAAGGCTAGTTTAGGATGTAAGGGACAACCTAAGACAGGCACCCACGGCCCTGCCCCTATGTGAAGGGTTCCTAGGTGTAACCCTTCAAGAGGGGGATGTATGTAGTATTATGCACTGACTTTTTGAGGCACCTCATTTCTACTGTATTCCTGAATACTAGTTTTTAGACAAAGAAAGCAGAGGACCCTGCTCATTGCTGGAATGCAATGAGCCAACACCCCAGACCCATTAGCTGATTGGTCTAATACATACTCAAATCAAATGTACCGCACTTATCTAAAAGCAACACTCTGAATATGCTCTGATTGGTCAGTATGGTGGGTTTATAATGCCATGCACACTGCTCTAAAAGTTGAGTAACTGGGTGTAATAAGATTGTAAGGACCTGTGTTACTCCCCCGGGACAAATTATTTCCTCATGCTTTGTTCCGGTCCATAAGAACATAAGAATATGCCATACTAGGTCAGACCAAGGGTCCATCAAGCCCAGCATCCTGTTTCCAACAGTGGCCAATCCAGGCAACAAGAACCTGGCAAGTACCCCAAAACTAAGTCTATTCCATGTTACCGTTACTAATGGCAGTGGCTATTCTCTAGGTGAACTTAATAGCAGGTAATGGAATTCTCCTCCAAGAACTTATCCAATCCTTTTTTAAACACAGCTACACTAACTGCACTAACCACATCCTCTGGCAACAAATTCCAGAGTTTAATTGTGCGTTGAGTAAAAAAGAACTTTCTCTGATTAGTTTTAAATGTGCCCCATGCTAACTTCATGGAGTGCTCCCTAGTCTTTCTATTATCCGAAAGAGTAAATAACCTATTCACATCTATCTGTTCTAGACCTCTTATGATTTTAAACACCTCTATCATATCCCCCCCTCAGCCGTCTCTTCTCCAAGCTGAAAAGTCCTAACCTATTTAGTCTTTCCTCATAGGGGAGCTGTTCCATTCCCCTTATCATTTTGGTAGCCCTTCTCTGTACCTTCTCCGTCGCAATTATATTTTTTTGAGATGTGGCGACCAGAATTGTTCACAGTATTCAAGTTGCGGTCTCACCATGGAGCGATACAGAGGCATTATGACATTTTCCATTTTGTTCACCATTCACTTTCTAATAATTCCCAACATTCTGTTTGCTTTTTTGACTGCACAGCACACTGAACCGACAATTTCAATGTGTTATCCACTATGACGCCTAAAAGTCCCTGTCCCTTTGTCTTTGGCTTTCTCTAATAAAGTCTGGTTTCAGGTTACATCTGCTGTAGTTTCTCTTGAATCAACAGTGGGGCCTGAGATTCCCGCCAGGAATGCCTCTCCGCTTGCAAACCAGCAGCTATCTTGGAGAGCAGGCTAGCATCTCTCTCTCCCCTCCTCCCCTCTGCTTTGTCAAACCAGCTACTGGCAGGTCATCACAGACCACGACCACAGACCACGATCCCCGGGGCCTCTTTCCTGTCTGGGAACTGCTAATCATTCCCCTCCCAAATGATGTTTTGGTCCTTGGATTTCTTTTTTTTTTTCAATATTTTAATTGAGTCTAATCTAATCCAGTATTGTAATTACATTCAGTTTTGTAGGCCACTCAACTTCAAATTGTTTCCAACAAATTGTCTAAACTTGCCAGTACATACAATGCAAGGCCTATCATGTTTTGGAAGGGATTTTACTTTGCTTTCTTCCTGTTTTCCCTCCAAGATCATACAATACTCTTGGGAAAAAAAAATCTTTCACATGCATTCATTAGTGTCCATCCCCATTCTTGACTGGAATGAAGCCTGGGATATGGTGCTCACAGATGTTGAACCTGGTTGCAGTCATGGGATACAGCATTTTTATACTTTCCCCACATAATCGTGTACTTTCCATCTTGACTCTAATTTTTGACAAATCCATTATTTTTTTACATACTTCCTACTAATTTTTATTTTCCCCTCAAGTTATTTGCTCTCCAGTCCAACAGAGCAGAATACATTTTCTTGGCTAGTAAAACAGATAAATGAACAAATCTTTTCATCTTTTCCATGAATCCCATCATCTCGGAGTCTTTCCCATTCCCCTTCCAATAAAATGAACTGGGCTGACCTTTCTGTAGTTTGTCTACTACTACTTATTACTACTACTCTACAGATACATGTAAAAGACAGTCCCCGCTCCATGGAGCTTACAGCTCAAACAAACATGACAAGCACGAGCCTGTAGGAAGTGAATTATTGTAGAGAAGTGTTCAGAACTTAAAATTACTTTTTCCAAACTTCTTTCAGCCTATGGCAAGTGTACCAGTATAGATTTTACATTTATTTCATAAATCATCATCCCATATCTTCATTTGACAACTTTTTTGCTCCTTCCCAACCAGCTAACGAATAAACCCTGCCCCATTCTGGCCTCCTCTCTGAAGAAAGCTAGCAAAGGCCTGGAATTAAATTTATAAAGTCCAAGTATTTTAGGAGTAAATTTGTAACGGCTCATAAATGAGCTGGGAAATATGTGCAGAAGGCTCACCAATTTTATGCACACAAGTCCATTTTGAAAATTAGCCCACCAAATATCCTGCCACACGCTTACAACTGCTATTTAGTGCACAGAAATATTTCAGGAAAGTATATACATATATGGTTGAATTTTCAAACATATGCCTGTAAGGAGGATTCTACTCCCTGTGGTAATCTTTGTCCAGCTTGCCAGTTTTCCATCTTTTTCTCAGATGGAAACTCCAGTGGAAGGGAAGTAAAAACTGGAGCACAAGATGACAGCTGGTCACAGAATACCAAAGCCAGCAGAATCCTCACCTAACCCCACCTTGACTGGAGCTGAAGAACTGGTATGCAGCTCTGGAAGTGCAAGTGGAGGAACTGAAACTTGTAAGCCTCGAAACTTCAGACTCAGCAACCACTGAGTGAGGGAAGCAAAGCCTAGTAGTGATTGGTAGAGGTATGAATCGTGTGATCGATCGTCTTAACGATCGATTTTGGCTGGGGGGGAGGGAAATCGGATCGTCGTGGTTTGTTTTGTTTTGAAATCGTTAAAAATCGTAAATCGGGGGAGGGCAGGAAAACCGGCACACCAAAAAAACCCTAAAACCCACCCCGAATCTTTAAAAAAAATCCCCCACACTCCTGAACCCCCCCCCCCCCCAAAATGTTTTAAATTACCTGGGGTCCAGTGGGGGGGGGGATCCCAGCACGATCCCGGCATGATGTCCCGCTCTCTGGCCACGGCTGCTATTAAGAGAAATGGCGCCGGTGACCCTTTGCCCTTATCATATGACAGGGCAAAGGTAGCGCCGGCGCAATTTTGTTCCTGGCTCCTGACGTCACGCGTGCAGGAGATCGCTCACGGACGCCCGCTGGACCCCCAGGGACTTTTGGCCAGCTTGGGGGGGCCTTCTGACCCCCACAAGACGCCAAAAGTCCAACGGGGGTCCTGCACGTGGACCGTATTGCCAATCTTCAAAATGGCGCCGGCGCTACCTTTGCCCTCACTATGTCCTACGGGCGACCGTCGCCCGTAGGACATAGTGAGGGCAAAGGTAGCGCCGGCGCCATTTTGAAGATTGGCAATACGGCAAAGGTGGCACCGGCAAAGGTGGCCCCGGCGCCATTTTGAAGATTGGCAATACGGCCCGCGTGCAGGAGGTCGTTCCCGGACCCCCGCTGGACTTTTGGCAAGTCTTGTGGGGGTCAGGAGGCCCCCCCCAAGTTGGCCAAAAGTCCCTGGGGGTCCAGAGGGGGTCCGGGAGCGATCTCCTGCATGCGTGACTTCAGGAGCCAGGAACAAAATGGCGCCGGCGCTACCTTTGCCCTGTCACATGATAAGGGCAAAGGGCCACCGGCGCCATTTCTCTTAACAGCAGCCGTGGCCAGAGAGCGGGACATAGCGCCGTGATCCCCCCACTGGACCCCAGGTAATTTAAAACATTTTGGGGGGGTTCGGGAGGTTGGGGGTTTGTTTTAATGGTTCGGGGTGGGTTTTAGGGTTTTTTTGGTGTGCCGGTTTTCCCGCCCCCTATTTAACGATACAATACAAATGCCCCTGATGATAAATCGTGGGCATTTGTATTGTATCGTGTGCTCTAACGATTTTGGACGATTTTAAAATTATCTGACGATAATTTTAATCGTTCAAAAACGATTCACATCCCTAGTGGTTGGTGACTCAGAGGTGACGACTGCCGACTAGAAATGCTATCCTGCAAGGTGTGCTTTCTGCCAGCTGCCAAGATGCAAGACAGCACAGAGAGAATGCCAAGGATCATTGGGGCCGATATTCAAAAGCCATTTAGACGGATAACTGAAAAGTTATCCGTCTAAATGGCCAAATCTCAATTTTAAAACTCTTACCTGGCTATATTCTAGCTAGATAAGTTATCTGGCTAAAATACATTCGGTTAAGTCAGGGGCATTCCGGGTTGGGGCAATAGCATTTCTGGGAGGAGCGGAGTTAGCCAATTAACCCAACTTGCTAACTCTGGCCACAATTTAAGACAGGTCTAAAGTTAACAAAGTATACCTTTCTGGCTAACTAATCAGGTCAGTCATCAAAATGCATTAGGACCCTATCGCGTACGATAAATATCGCAATGCGCGTTAGTATGCAAATTTTACATTTACTATGTAAATAGGAAGAGTTAATGGAAATGAGGTTCTGCTAACATGGAATGCAATAGAGTAACTAAAGCATGTTAGCCTTGTGTTTGCATGGGGGAGAGAGAGAGAGAGTCATTGTGACATGCTATATATTTACCACTGTAAGAGAGGACACTTTCAACTCGGGGCGGGTTTGGGGGGTGGGGTGGATTTGGCGGAGTGGTTTTACATATACAGTCAGAGGAATTAACTGCAAATTTGATATGACTGATGGATTTCTATCATTTGAATCGATGAAAGGTACCAACAAGAGGAGATGATTTGTACAATGCAGAAGAGGTGAAATGTCTTCCAGAATAGCCTGGTAAAGCTACAGAGGAGAACTTAAACTGGAATAGTGGAGGTTGGGTGAAAAAAGTCCTTGGGTAAGTAAAACATGGGGAAAAAAAACATCTGGAAATTATGGGAAATAAAGTCCTGGATCTAGAGGCAGACATGGAAGAGACTGGCTTGGATTTGGTACATAGAAAGCCCATGACTGGGAAATAGTTATACTAGACTACAGTCTATTCAAGGACAGGGTAAGAAGAATGGCACTATATATATAAGAAAATAATAATAAAGCAACAGAACTGCAGGCTTGCAAGGTAAGGAGGAGGCACTGTGGGTCACTCTGGAAAGAGGGAATGGAACATCTATTTATATTGGGGTAATATAGAGACTTCCATCACAGGCAGAAGAAATGGATAGAGATTTAATGCAGGATTTTTACAAAATTTCTATGAAAGAGGAGGTTCTGTTAGAAACATAGAAACGTGATAGCTGAATTGATCATATGGCCTATCTAGTCTGCCCAGTCACACCAACTATTCAGCTTTACAATCCCTACCACTCCCCCCAGAGATCCCATGTTTATACTGTCCTTGTCTCTTCCACCTTTATGGGAAGCTGTTCCATGAATTCACCACCCTCTCTGTAAAGAAATATTTCCTTAGATTACTTTCGAGTCTACTCCCTTTCACCCTGATGACACGTAGATTTATTTATTTACTTACTTACTTAAAACACTTTTATTCCGCCTATAGTGGTGATGCCATACTATGCGGATTACAATAAACACATAAAACATTATTATAGAACAAACGAACAATAAGCAATCAGCAATAAAAATTACATAAAAGCTCTCTGAATAAAATTCCCTTAACAGTTTTACAAAACAGTTTTAAATCAGAAAGCTCCCTTAACTCCACAGGTAAATCATTCCTCAAAACAACACCCCCAAAAGAATGAGCCTTGCGACATGTAAAGGAACATCCTTAGCCGAAGGCAAATCTAAAGGCTTCTTGTTCTAGAGCCTCCTTTCCTTTGAAAGAGGCTCACCTCCTGTTCATGGAAACCTTAGAAATATTTAAATGTTATCATGTCTCTCCTATCTCTCCTTTCCTCTAGGGTATAGATGTTTAGATCTTCGAATCCAACCTCATGTGCTTTAGAACAAAGGCCACTGATCATTTTAGTAACCACCCCCTGGACCGACTGCATCTGGTTTATATCCTGTTGAAGGTGCGGTCACCAGAATTGTAGAAAACATTCCAAATGAGGTCTTACCCAGGCCTTATACTGGGGCAATATCCCCTTCTTTTTTCTGCTGTCAATTTCTCTCCCTATGCAGCCAAGGTGATTTCAATGTGCCGGATGCTGACCGGGACATCCGAACTGCGGTGTCTTCTAGAAGCAGGGAGATCTTGGATTCTCTGCAGGGAGAGCTGTTCTGTCAACCGGTAACAGAAACCACAGGGGCCTAGTGCTTACCAGTGGAGAAGTATTTCTGGTCATAGTGGATGATCATCTGGGATCCAGTGATCACCGTATGATGTGGGTCAGAATTAGAATGCAAGCAGTGATGGGTCATTCAAAGGTGAGGGTTCTACACGTCAGGAAAGCTAAAGGGGGGGAGGGTCATTCACTAAGATGTAGATTTTAAAAGGCCGGCAGGCGCATCAGTGAGGAGATGTGCGCACAAATTGGGCTTGCGTGCAACGACCAGATTTTAAAAGGCGCCCACTTGCCATGCGTATCTCCCACAGCATGCAGATCTCACTGAATTTAAATAAGAGGCGTGGTGTGGGCATAGTCTGGGTGGAGCATAGCCGAGAGATGTGCGCAGAAATACGAATGCACCCCGGTCGGCGTGCCCAGGACCAGTGCCACGCAAGCTTACTTCTGCTATGGAGGAGGTGTAAGTTTAAAAAAAAACAAAAACCCAGCCATTTTGGAGGGATTTAAAGGGTCTGGGGTAACTAGGGGGGGCTTTGGAGGACTTAACATTAGATTGGGTGAACTGGTGGATGAACTGGTGAAACTATTTATGGCGTGGACGCGCGCCCATTTTAAAATACCCTGAGTTACATGGTAGAAACCCGATTTACATGGATGGATGCGTGCACCCTTAAAATTGGGTGCACATGTCCATGAACCCTGGCTATTTTATAATGTGCGTGCACATTATAAAATGGCCTTGTATCTGGGCATGCGCTGACACATACACGTGAATGTGTGTCCACTCACCGCTTTGAAATTTACCATCCCTTGGTATACCACACAATGGACAATACGCTGAAGTCCTCAGCTCAGTGTGCAGCGGTGATCAAAGAAGCGAAAGGAAGGTTTGGAAAGGAATGGAGAAGAAAATGGAAAATATCATATTGCCTCTATGTAGAACTATGGTGTGACTGCAGCTTTAGTATTATGTGCAGTTCTGGTTGCCCCATCGCAAAAAAGATACATTGAAAGTAAAAAAGGTGCAGAGGAGAGCAACAAACATGATAAAAGGGATAGAAGGGGTCCCCTATGATGATGTCAAAAAATGCATTCACTTTAAATATCTTTAAATGTGGACATCATATATAAGTGTATTTAAAATAGTAAGCATGAGCAATTGTCAAAAACCATATGAACTAACATCGATCATTCTCACCAATAATGCAGCTCTCACATGTAAACTTTTCATATACATATGCAACTAAATAATGATTCAAAAACATTACATGAAATATTATTGTAATAACAAATTACACCAAAGTTTAAAAAAACAGTGTCTTAAATTGTGTTTGACATATGGAATAGTATATTCTTCATTAATGCTGCACTCAAAAGTGAAAGCCTGCCGCTTCTCCAAAAGATTATCACTGAAGCTATCTTCCGTTGATTATGTAGAACCGTTGACACATTGGTCGCATTTGGGAGAATTACTCTGCTGCGAGTCAGATACAAAGTAACAATTTCAATATCATATGTAAGGACAGCTGCATTGAAGACCCATTGATCACTTACAAAAACGCTCTGATAACATAAGCTTTTCTTATTCCCCCTGATGAATCCTCATCTGAGACGTCTTTGTCGGGAATGATATTTTAAAGGCTTGACCTTGGTGACAAGATCACCGTGGTCAGCAGAAGATAGCTTCAGTGAGAATCTTTCGAAGAAGTGGCATCTATCCCATGGCGTACATGAGAGGATACAGTAGACTGTATATGGGGGAAGATATCTTTCTTCTATTTACAGCACAAATTCTCTTACCAAATAAGCAGAGTCTGGTGTTGTGGCATTCAAGATGTCAGCCTGTAAAGGAGAGATATGGAATATTAATCACGGGAATTAGCAGAAGAGGCAGAAAGACCTTATCTGAGTGATAGAGTATCTGAGAAAGGTGGGGCCTGGGCTTCCCGCCAGAAACGCCTCTCCACTTGCAAACCAGCAGCTATCTTGGAGAGCAGGCTAGCATCTCTCTCTCCCCTCCTCCCCTCTGCTTTGTCAAACCAGCTACCGGCAGGTCATCACAGACCACGACCATGACCACAGACCACGATCCCCAGGGCATCTTTCCTGTCTGGGAACTGCTAATCATTCCCCTCCCAAATGATGTTTTGGTCCTTGGATTTCTTTTTTTTTTTTTCAATATTTTAATTGAGTCTAATCTATTCCAGTATTGTAATTACATTCAGTTTTGTAGGCCACTCAACTTCAAATTGTTTCCAACAAATTGTCTAACCTTGCCAGTACATACAATGCAAGGCCCATCATGTACTGGAAGGGATTTTCCTTTGCTTTCTTCCTGTTTTCCCCTCCAAGATCATACAATACTCTTGAGAAAAAAAAACTTTCACATGCATTCATTGGTGTCCATCCCCATTCTTGACTGGAATGAAGCCTAGGATATGTCGCTCACAGATCTTGAACCTGGTTGCAGTCATGGGACACAGCATAATTGTGTACTTTCCATCTTGACTCTATTTTTTGACGAATCCATTATTTTTTTACATACTTCCTACTAATTTTATATTTTTCCCCCAAGTTACTTGCTCTCCAGTCCAACAGAGCAGAATACATTTTCTTGGCTAGTAAAACAGATACATGAACAAATCTTTTCATCTTTTCCATGAATCCCATCATCTCGGAGTCTTTCCCCTTCCAATAAAATGAACTGGGCTGACCTTTCTGTAGTTTGTCTACTACTATTTACTACTCTACTCTATAGATACATTTTACTGGTTGATATTTTACTGATTGATATTTTACTGGTTCATGCTTCCCTTCTTACTAATTCTTTGTTCCTTTGCAATCCCTTTCCCATTACCTGTTTATTGTAATTTCCACCTGCTGTTATACTGTAAACCGATATGATGTCGCTACTAATATCGGTATAAAAAAAAGTTTATAAATAAAGAAATACATGTAATTGACAGTCCCCGCTCCACGGAGCTTACAGCTCAAACATACATGACAAGTACGAGCCTGTGGGAAGGGTGCATTATTGTAGAGAAGTGTTCAGGACTTAAAATTACTTTTTCCAAACTTTTTTCAGCCTATGGCAAGTGTACCAGTATAGATTTTACATTTATTACATAAATCATTATCCCATATCTTCATTTGACAACTTTCTTGCTCCTTCCCAACCAGCTAACAAATAAACCCTGCCCCATTCTGGCCTCCTCCCTGAAGAAAGCTAGCAAAAGCCTGGAATTAAATTTATAAAGTCCCCCAATATCAGGCCATAAATAAATTCCCAAGTATTTTAGGAGTAAATTTGTAACGGCTCATAAATGAGCTGGGAAATATGTGCAGAAGGCTCACCAATTTTATGCACATAAGATCATTTTGAAAATTATCCCACCATATATCCTGCCACACGCTTACAACTGCTATTTAGTGCACAGAAATATTTCAGGAACGTATATATATATATATGGTTGAATTTTCAAATGTATGCCTGTAAGGAGGACTCTACTGGCTGTGGTAATCTGTGTCCAGCTTGTCCAGTTTTCCATCTTTTTCTCAGATGGAAACTCCAGTGGAGGAGAAATAAAAACTGGAGCAGAAGATGACAGCTGGTCACAGAATACCAAAGCCAGCAGAATCCTCACCTAACCCCACCTTCACTCGAGCTGAAGAACTGGTATGCAGCTCTGGAAGTGCAAGTGGAGGAACTGAAATTTGTGAGCCTCGAAACGTCAGACTCAGCAACCACTGAGTGTAGGAAGCAAAGCAAAGTAGTATTTGGTGTCGCAGAGGCGACCGACTGCCGACTAGACATGCTATCCTGAAAGGTGTGCTTTCTGCCAGCTGCCAAGATCCAAGACAGCACAGAGAGATTGCCAAGGATCATTGGGGTCGATATTCAAAAGCCATTTAGATGGATAACTGGAAAGTTATCTGTCTAAATGGCCAAATCTCAATTTTAAAAATCTTACCTGGCTATATTCTAGCTAGATAACAAGTTATCTGGCTAAAATACATTCGGTTAAGTCAGGGGCATTCCGGGTGTGGGCAATAGCATTTCTGGGAGGAGCGGAGTTAGCCAATTAACCCAACTTGCTAACTCTGGACATGCTTTAGGGCAGGTCTAAAGTTAGGCAGATATACCTATCTGGCTAACTAATTGGGTCAATCATCAAAATGCGTTAGTATGCAAATTTTACATTTACTATGTAAATAGGAGGAGTTAATGGAAATGAGGTTCTGCTAGCATGGAATGCGATAGAGTAACTAAAGCATGTTAGCCTTGTGTTTGCATGGGGGGGAGAGAGAGAGAGTCATTGTGACATGCTATGTATTTACTACCGTAAGAGAGGACACTTTCAACTCGGGGTGGGTTTGGGGGGTGGGGTGGATTTGGGGGAGTGGTTTTACATACACAGTCAGAGGAATTAACTACAAATTTGATATGACTGATGAATTTCTATCATTTGAATCAATGAAAGGTACCAGCAAGAGGAGTTGATTTGTACAATGCAGATTGCAGAAGAGGTGAAATGTCTTCCAGATTAGCCTGATAAACCTACAGAGGAGAACTTAAACTATAATAGTGGAGGTCGGGTGAAAAAAGCCCTTGGATAAGTAAAACATGGAGAAATAAAACATCTGGAAAGTATGGGAAATAAAGTCCTGGATCTAGAGGCAGACATGGAAGAGACTGGCTTGGATTTGGTACATGGAAAGCCCATGACTGGGAAATAGTTATACCTGACTACAGTCTGTTCAAGAAGGACAGGGTAGGAAGAATGGCACTATATATATAATTAAATAATAATAAAGCAACAGAACTGCAGGCTTGCAAGGTAAAGAGGAGGCACTGTGGGTCTCTCTGGAAAGAGGGAATGGAACATCTATTTATATTGGGGTAATATAGAGACTTCCATCACAGGCAGAAGAAATGGATAGAGATTTAATGCAGGATTTTTACAAAACTGTTAAAAAAGAGGAGGTTCTGTTAGAAACATAGAAACGTGATAGCTGAATAAGATCATAAGGACTACCTAGTCTGCCCAGTCACACCAACTATTCAGCTTTACAATCCCTACCACTCCCCCCAGAGATCCCGTGTTTATCCCATGTTTTCTCAAATTCAGATACTGTCCTTGTCTCTACCACCTTTATGGGAAGTTGTTCCATGAATTCACCACCCTCTCTGTAAATAAATATTTCCTTAGATTACTCTCGAGTCTACTCCCTTTTGCCCTGATGACCCCTTGATTTATTTATTTACTTACTTAAAACACTTTTATTCTGCCTATAATGGTGATGACATACTAAGCGGATTACAATACACACATAAAACATTATTATAGAACAAACGAACAATAAGCAATCAGTAATACAAATTACGTAAAAGCTCTCTGAATAAAATTCCCTTTACAGTTTTACGAAACAGTTTTAAATCAGCAAGTTCCCTTAACTCCACAGGTAAATCATTCAACAAAACAACACCCCCAAAAGAATGAGCCTTGCGACATGTAAATGAACATCCTTAGCCGAAGGCAAATCTAAAGGCTTCTTGTTCTAGAGCCTCCTTTCCTTTGAAAGAGGCTCACCTCCTGTTCATGGAAACCTTAGAAATATTTAAATATTATCATGCCTCTCCTATCTCTCCTTTCCTCTAGGGTATACATGTTTCGATATTCTAATCCATCCTCATGTACTTTAGAACAAAGGCCACTGATCATTTTAGTAACCACCCCCTGGACCAACTGCATCTGGTTTATATCCTATTGAAGGTGCGGTCACCAGTATTCCAAATGAGGTCTTATCCAGGCCTTATACCAGGGGCAATATCCCCTTCTTTTTTCTGCTGACAATTTCTCTCTTTATGCAGCTAAGGTGATTTCAGTCTGCTGATGCTGACCGGACATCCGAACTACTGTGTCTTCTAGAGGCAGGGAGATAACTGGATTCTCTGCAGGGAAAGCTGTTCTGTCAACCGGTAACAGAAACCACAGGGGCCTAGTGTGTTACGTTCATGGACCCTTGGGCTGGTTGGGACAGAGGATGGTATGCTATGGAAGGCCATAGCAAGCGTTTCAGCCAGGAGGCGACTCGGAAGAGACTCAGAGGAGGCTTCACCACTGGAATTCCGAGGTCCCCCCAGGAGGAGCCCGTAGGGACCCGGACCTCTTGGTCTTAGGTGGAGTCCTATGCGACCAAGGACCCTGGCAGCGGCTGAAGAGATGGACGATGACTAGACCCAGGTGGATGAAGAGTCTTCACCCACGGAAGCCCGCAGCTCCCCCGGGAGGAGCCCATGAGAACCCGAGCCTCTGGGACTTAGGAGAAACCTCTGGGCCAGCAAGTACCAGATACCTGAAATGAGGAAGAAGCCAAAGTTGGAGTCCAGGAGTGAAGCCGGGTCAGGAGCCAGGAGTCAGAGATCCACACCAGAGCCAAAGACGAAGCAGAAGAAGGAGTCGGGGATGGAACTGGGTTGGAAGCCAGAAGGTCAGAAGACAATACCAAGCCAGAAACAGAAGCCGAAGACGAAGTCGTGAAACGGAGCCAGGTCAGAAGCCAGAAGTCCGATGACGATACCAAAACCAAGGGGCGGAAGCAGGAGACAAGTCAGGAAGCAAGCCGGGTCAAAGATGAAGCAATCCAAGGATACAGCGGCAACTAGCACTCAGACAAGCTGAGGAACCTCATTGCAAGGCGAGTATCCAATCCCAGTTGCAGGGTAATATACCCTGCAGCGTCTGACATTATGCTAGGAGCTGTCCTAGGCTTCCCACACTGGCCCCTTTAAGACTGGAGCCCCTGCACGCGCGCATGCCTAGGGGGCGGGGCCAGCAACGGGGAGTCGGCGGCATCTCCCTTGCAGTGGAGACGCCGCTGCAGGCCGCGGAACAGGCCTGGGAGGCCGGGGAAGGACTCTCGCGGGCCGGGCCAGCCCCAAGGTAGGGGAAGGGACTGGGGCACGGCCCGGCCCGTAGCAGTAACCCCCATCCTGTGCCCCCACCCTGGAGGCCTGGGTGATCGAGATGGAACTGACAGAGGAGGCTTTTATCCAGGATATTGGAGGAAGGAACCCAGGAGTTTTCCTCTGGACCGTACCCCTCCCACGAGAGGAGGTACTCCCACTTGCGACGATGGAACAGGATGTCCAGAACCTCCTTCACCGCAGAGATGCCGTCGGTCTCAGCTTCAGCAGTAGTGGGTTCTGGAGGTTTGTCATGAAAGGAGGAGAGCACCACAGGCTTAAGCAAGGATACGTGGAATACGTTGTGAATCCGTAGAGTGGATGGTAATCGCAGGCAGTAGGACACCGCCCCAACTCACTCTGCTACAGTAAATGGGCCAATATACCTGGGAGCCAGGCGCATAGAAGGGAACCGTAGTCGAATATTCCTGGTGCTCAACCAGACCTTGCTCCCTGGAAGGAGGACTGGGGCCGGCCGCCGTAGTCTGTCGGCGTATTTCTTCGCCTTGGCGGAGGCTGTTCAGAGCTTCTCCTGGGAAGAAGTCCATAGGGCATGCAACTGCTGTGCAGTAAGTTGAACCGCCGGCGAGGAGACTGTCAAAGGCAAAAGCAATGGAGGTCTGGGGCTCTTTCCATAAACGAGCTGAAACGGGGACCGGTCAGTTGCAGAGTGCTTGTGGCGGTTATATGAGAACTCAGCCCATGGTAACAGGCTGACCCAGTCATCTTGTAGATCCTCAATGAAAGCTCGGAGGAAGGTCTTCAGAGTTCGGTTAGTCCGTTCGACCTGGCCATTGGCCTAAGGGTGGAAGGCAGTTGTGAGGTCCAACCGAACCCCGAACTTCCTACAGAGGGACCTCCAATACTTCGCCGTAAACTGTGGACCATGGTCAGAGGTAATATGCGAAGGGAGGCCATGTAGTAGGAAGACATGCTCTATGAAGAGGTTAGCCAGTTCTGGCGCTGAAGGTAGCTTGGCGAGAGGCACGAAATGGGCCATTTTCGAGAAATAGTTGACCGTGACCCAGATCACGGTCTTCCTTTCAGAAACCGGCAAATCCACAATAAAATCTGTGGACAAGTGAGTCCAGGGCTCTGTGGGAATGGGTAGTGGCTGTAGGAGCCCCCAGGGACATCCATGCAGAGGTTTCTGTTGGGCGCAGGTAGGACACGACTGGACATAAAGTTGTACATCCTTCTTGACCTGCGGCCACCAATAGAACTCGGTCAGAAGTTCTAGAGTCCTGGCGATTCCTGGGTGCCCGGCGGTCAGAGAATCGTGGCCCAGGCTGACCTTCTTGCGGGAATGAGAGGGCACCACCGTCTTACCTGCAGGAGCCACCTCGGAAGCTGCCAGCAGGACCTTGGCTGGGTCCAAGATGTACTGAGGCGGATTAGGTATGTCTTCAGTCTCGGTTGTACGGGAAAGCTCGTCCGCCCGTACGTTCTTAGCCGCTGGTCGATAACGAAGGGAAAAATTGAACCGGCTGAAAAAGAGTGACCAGCGTGCCTACCGGGGATTAAGGCGCTGGGCCCGGCACAGGTACTCGAGGTTCTTGTGGTTGGTGTAGATGATTATCGGGTGCTGGGCCCCCTCGAGCCATTGACGCCATGCCTCGAAAGCTAGCTTGATAGCCAATAACTCCTTATCACCGATGCCGTAGTTCCTCTCTGCCGGCGTGAACTTACGGGAATAGTATGAACATGGCAGGGATTTGCCTCCGGCAGACAGTTGGCTTAACACCGCCCCCACAGCTATGTCTGAGGCGTCCACCTCTATGAGGAACTGGCGTTGGGGGTCTGGGTGGCGCAGGCACGTGTCCTGGAGAAAGGCATCTTTCAATTCGCAGAAGGCTTGCGTTGCCGTTGCCGGCCAATTCTTGGCGTCGGTCCCCTTCCTGGTGAGGGCCGTCAGAGGAGCCACCATCTGGGAATAGTGAGGAATGAATTGCCGATAAAAATTGGCAAATCCCAGGAATCGTTGGAGTGCCTTCACCCCTTGGGGTTGTGGCCAGTCTCTGATCGCTGCCACCTTCTCGGGGTCCATCATAAAACCGCTGGAAGACACAATGTACCCTAGGAAAGGTAACGAATCGTGCTCGAAAACGCATTTTTCCAACTTAGCGTAAAGCCGGTTGTCTCGCAGCTTCTGTAGTACTCGTCGGACATCCTGGCGGTGCATTTCCAAGTCTTTGGAGTATATAAGCACATCATCGAGGTAAACAGTGACAGAGGAGTGTAGCATGTCTCTGAGAAACTCATTCATGAGGTTTTGGAAAACCGCCGAGGCATTGCAGAGGCCAAAGGGCATGACTAAGTATTCATAATGGCCATCCCTTGTGTTAAATGCGGTTTTCCATTCATCTCCCGGACGAATGCGGACTAGGTTGTATGCCCCACGAAGATCCAGCTTGGTGAATACCTTGGCTCCCTGCAAGGGGTCGAGAAGTTTGGGAATCAAGGGTAATGGATACCGATCCCACCGCGTGATGCTGTTCAGACCCCGGTAGTCTATGCAGGGTCGAAGGGACCCATCTTTCTTCGCCACGAAAAAGAACCCGGCTCCAGCCGGGGACTTGGAGGGACGGATGAATCCTCGGTCCAGGTTCTCCCGGATGTAGGCAGACATGGCTTGTGTCTCCGGAAGGGACAATGGGTATACCCGACCTCGAGGTGGAGTGGTACCCGGGAGCAGGTTGATCGCACAGTCGAAGGGACAATGCTCTGGAAGGATCTCGGCCTTCTCCTTGGAAAATACATCGTGGAAGCCCTGGTAGTGTGAAGGCAAGGCCAAGGGAGCCATCAGGAGAGGTATCGGGGCCCGAGGAACCACCGCCAGGTAGGATCTAAAGCATGCGGGACTCCAGGAAGCCACCTGGAGGGAATCCCATGCGATTACAGGCGAGTGCTTCCGAAGCCAAGGTAGCCCCAGGATGACGGGGTGCATGGACTTCTCTAGGATGAGGAAAGAGATCTCCTCCTGATGCAAGAATCCCGTACGTAAGGTGAGAGACAGGGTGAGGGTAGCGATGGTGCCTGGAAGAAGCCTCCCTGAATGGAGGACACGCAGAGAGGAGGCCTCTGGGGTTGTACTCCGATCTGAAGTTGCTGGGCTAGCTACTTGAGTATGAAATTTCCCCCAGCTCCAGAGTCAATCAGGGCTTGTGTCTCGAACTCTCCCTCCGGGAGGAGGAAGGTCACCGGAACAAAGCATGGGGAGTCAGCAGAGGTGTGACCTAGGGGTAGCTCCCCGACTGTCCCTAGGTCTGAGCGTTTCCCGGACGCTCGTTACAACAGGCAAGGAAGTGGCCCTTGACACCACAGTACAGGCATAGGCCCAGCAACCGGCGTCTCCTTCTTTTTTCTTGGGAGATGGGTCCCCGACCCAGTTGCATGGGTTCGATGTCTTGGGCCCCTGAAGAGACAGGCGGAAAACTCCCGCTGCGGGAAGAGGTAGATCCAAAGGACCCCGGCCTATGAGCCAGTCTCTTTTCTTGAAATCGGCGCTGGATGTGGCGGTCCACGTGGCCCGCAAGATCAATAAGAGCGTCCAGGTCATCAGGAAGGTCTTGGGCTGCCAATTCATCCTGCAGTTTTGGGGCGAGACTTTCCAGGAAAATGCCGTGCAGGCTGTCACTTCCCCAGTTTAGTTCGGTGGTGAGAGTCTGGAAATCTACGGCGTGTTCCGCCAGAGGCCGGTTACCCTGACTTAGCTGGAGTAACTCTGAGGCAGCAGTAGGTTTGCGGGAGGCCTCGTTGAAGACCCACCTGAAGGCAGAGACGAAGTGCACCAGGTTGTCGAGACGAGGATCCTGGCGCTCCCAAAGTTTGGAGGTCCACGCCAGGGTTCTCCCGTCCAACAGAGAAATAATGAAACTTGTCTTGACCAGGTCAGTCGGAAACTGAAGCGGAAGCAGGTTGAAGCGAATGTAGCACTGGTTCAGGAATCCTCGGCACAGCTTCGCGTCCCCTGAATACCACGAAGGTACAGGCATCTGGATGGATGCAGTAGCTGCGGACGAGGCCCCCGTTCTAGGTACTGTGAAGCTGGCAGCCATGGCTCCACCGACACGGTTGGCTAACCCCTGTACAGTCGCCGTCAGGGAGTCGAGGCAGGTCTGCCTCTGATGCAGCCTCTGGGCTATACCCGGAATGGCTTTCAGGCCGGCAAAGTCCGCCGGGTCCATGGCCTTGCAAACTGTTACGTTCGTGGATCCTTGGGCCGGTTGGGACAGAGGATGGTATGCTATGGAAGGCCATAGCAAGCGTCCCAGCCGGGAGGCGGCTCGGAAGAGACTCAGAGGAGGCTTCACCATTGGAAGTCCGAGGTCCCCCCAGGAGGAGCCCGTAGGGACCCGGACCTCTTGGACTTAGGTGGAGTCCTATGCGACCAAGGACCCAGGCAGCGGATACCTGAGATGAGGAAGAAGCTGAAGTCGGAGTCCAGGAGCGAAGCCAGGTCAGGAGCCAGGAGTCAGACATCCACACCAGAGCCAGGGACGAAGCAGAAGACAGAGTCGGGGATGGAACCAGGTCGGAAGCCAGAAGGTCAGAAGACAATACCAAGCCAGGAACAGAAGCCGAAGACGAAGTCGTGGAACGGAGCCAGGTCAGAAGCCAGAAGTCCGATGACGATACCAAAACCAAGGGGCAGAAGCAGGAGACAAGTCAGGAAGCAAGCCGGGTCGAAGATGAAGCAATCCAAGGATACAGTGGCTACTAGCACTCAGACAAGCTGAGGAACCTCATTGCAAGGCGAGGATCCAATTCCAGCTGCAGGATAATATAACCTGCAGCGTCTGACGTCATCCTAGGAGCTGTCCTAGGTTTCCCGTGCTTGCCCCTTTAAGACTGGAGCCCCTGCGCGTGTGCGCGCCTAGGGGGCGAGGCCAGCGGCGGGGAGTCGGCGGCGTCTCCCTCGCAGTGGAGACGCCGCAGCAGGCCGCGGAACAGGCCTGGGAGGCCGGGGAAGGACTCGCGTGGGCCGGCCCCAAGGTAGGGGGAGGGACCGGGGCACGGCCCGGTCCCTAACATATTGCTTACCAGTGGAGAATTATTTCTGGTCATACTGTATGATCATCTGGGATCCAGTGATCACCCTATGATGTGGTTCAGAATTAGAATGCAAGCAGTGATGGGTCATTCAAAGGTGAGGGTTCTACACGTCAGGAAAACTAAAAGGGAGGGGGTCATTCACTAAGAAGCAGATTTTAAAAGCCCGGCAGGCACATCAGTGAGGAGATGTGCGCACAAGTTGGGCTTGCGTGCAATGACCAGATTTTAAAAGGGGCCCAGATGCCATGCATATCTCCCACAGCATGCAGGTCTCACTGAATTTAAATAAGAGGCGTGGTGTGGGCATAGTCTGGGTGGAGCGTGGCCGAGAGATATGCACAGAAATACGTATGCACCCCGGTCGGCGTGCCCAGGCCCAGTGCCACGCAAGTTTACTTCTGCTATGGAGGAGGTGTTAGTTTAAAAAAACAACAAAAAAACCCAGCCATTTTGGAGGGATTTAAAGGGTCTGGGGTAACTAGGGGGGGCTTTGGAGGACCTAACTGTAGATTGGGTGAACTGGTGGATGAACTGGTGAAACTGTTTATGGCGTGGACATGCGCCCATTTTAAAATACCCTGAGTTACATGGTAGAAACCCGATTTACATGGATGGATGTGTGCACCCTTAAAATTGGGCGCACATGTGCATGCACCCTGGCTATTTTAGAATGTGTGTGCACATTATAATATGGCCTTGTATCTGGGCATGCGCTGACACATACACGTCAATGTGTGTCCACTCGCCGCTTTGAAAGTTACTATCCCTGGGTATACCACACAATAAACACTATTATTGTGTCGGTATCAAATAATATCGTGCGTGAGCCTGACTTCAGTGCTGGGAAAAATAGTGGAAACTATTCTTAAGATCAAAATCGTAGAGCATATAGAAAGACATGATTTAATGGAACACAGTCAGCATGAATTTACCCAAGGGAATTCTTGCCTAAAAAATCTGCTTCATTTTTTTGAAGGGGTTAATAAAAATGTGGATAAAGGTGAACCGGTAGATATAGTGCATTTGGATTTTCAGAAGGCGTTTGACAAAGTCCCTCATGAAAGGCTTCTAAGAAAACTAAAAAGTCATGGGATAGGAGGCGATGTCCTTTCGTGCATTACAAATTGGTTAAAAGACAGGAAACAGAGTAAGATTAAATGGTCAATTTTCTCAGTGGAAAAGGGTAAACAGTGGAGTGCCTCTGGGATCTGTACTTGGACCGATGCTTTTCAATATATTTATAAATGATCTGGAAAGGAATACGACGAGTGAGGTTATCAAATTTGCGGATGATACAAAATTATTCAGAGGAGTTAAATCACAAGCAGACTGTGATACATTACAGGAGGACCTTGCAAGACTGGAAGATTGGGCATCCAAATGGCAGATGAAATTTAATGTGGACAAGTGCAAGGTGTTGTATATAGGGAAAAATAACCCTTGCTGTAGTTACACGATGCTAGGTTCCATATTAGGAGCTACCACCCAGGAAAAAGATCTAGGCATCATAGTGGATAATACATTAAAATCGTCGGCTCAGTGTGCTGCAGCAGTCAAAAAAGCAAACAGAATGTTAGGAATTATTAGGAAGGGAATGGTTAATAAAACAGAAAAATCATAATGCCTCTATATCGCTCCAAAGTGAGACTGCACCTTGAATACTGTGTACAATTCTGGTCGCCGCATCTCAAAACGTTGCAGTCTGCGGCTCTTTGCCGCAGACTGCAACGTGGAGAGCAGGTCCCCGGAGCAGATAGGTGCTGGGAGAGAGGCCCGCGCAGCCGGCGCTTGAGCCCATCGGGGTAAGGCCTTTGAATCTCGCCCTACCTCTGTGGGCCCCCGCCCCGGCCACGGGGAAGTTCCATACTTACCTCCTCCTGCTTGAAATCGCGCCGATCCGGCTGATTCTCCGCTCTCCGCCCACCGCCGCAGGAAGCCACAAGCCAGGCCCTCCGGCACCGACCGATAGTCCGACGACGCCCAAGACGACCCTGTCGCGCCAGTGACGTCAATCCAACGCGACCGCGCCAAATTTAAAAACGCCGGCTCGATCTCAGTCGCCCTCTTTGCCGCAGACTGCAACGTGGAGAGCAGGTCCCCGGAGCAGATAGGTGCTGGGAGAGAGGCCCGCGCAGCCGGCGCTTGAGCCCATCGGGGTAAGGCCTTTGAATCTCGCCCTACCTCCGTGGGCCCCCGCCCCGGCCACGGGGAAGTTCCACACTTACCTCCTCCTGCTTGAAATCGCGCCGATCCGGCTGATTCTCCGCTCTCCGCCCACCGCCGCAGGAAGCCACAAGCCAGGCCCTCCGGCACCGACCGATAGTCCGACGACGCCCAAGACGACCCTGTCGCGCCAGTGACGTCAATCCAACGCGACCGCGCCAAATTTAAAAACGCCGGCTCGATCTCAGTCGCCCTCTTTGCCGCAGACTGCAACGTGGAGAGCAGGTCCCCGGAGCAGATAGGTGCTGGGAGAGAGGCCCGCGCAGCCGGCGCTTGAGCCCATCGGGGTAAGGCCTTTGAATCTCGCCCTACCTCTGTGGGCCCCCGCCCCGGCCACGGGGAAGTTCCATACTTACCTCCTCCTGCTTGAAATCGCGCCGATCCGGCTGATTCTCCGCTCTCCGCCCACCGCCGCAGGAAGCCACAAGCCAGGCCCTCCGGCACCGACCGATAGTCCGACGACGCCCAAGACGACCCTGTCGCGCCAGTGACGTCAATCCAACGCGACAGCGCCAAATTTAAAAACGCCGGCTCGATCTCAGTCGCCCTCTTTGCCGCAGACTGCAACGTGGAGAGCAGGTCCCCGGAGCAGATAGGTGCTGGGAGAGAGGCCCGCGCAGCCGGCGCTTGAGCCCATCGGGGTAAGGCCTTTGAATCTCGCCCTACCTCCGTGGGCCCCCGCCCCGGCCACGGGGAAGTTCCACACTTACCTCCTCCTGCTTGAAATCGCGCCGATCCGGCTGATTCTCCGCTCTCCGCCCACCGCCGCAGGAAGCCACAAGCCAGGCCCTCCGGCACCGACCGATAGTCCGACGACGCCCAAGACGACCCTGTCGCGCCAGTGACGTCAATCCAACGCGACCGCGCCAAATTTAAAAACGCCGGCTCGATCTCAGTCGCCCTCTTTGCCGCAGACTGCAACGTGGAGAGCAGGTCCCCGGAGCAGATAGGTGCTGGGAGAGAGGCCCGCGCAGCCGGCGCTTGAGCCCATCGGGGTAAGGCCTTTGAATCTCGCCCTACCTCCGTGGGCCCCCGCCCCGGCCACGGGGAAGTTCCACACTTACCTCCTCCTGCTTGAAATCGCGCCGATCCGGCTGATTCTCCGCTCTCCGCCCACCGCCGCAGGAAGCCACAAGACAGGCCCTCCTATTTCCAATCTTCATCAACCAATCCAGGAGAAGCACGCGAGGTATTTAATCACGGACATCCGAGGCGCCGCGCGCCGAGCGTCGCGCGCCGAAGGTGCGCGACAAAGGGGCCTGCCCCTTTGTGCGCCCCTTCGTGCAGCCCCTGAGAGACCCTGAGCCCTTAACCACCCATTTCTCCCACCTACCTCTCCTAACTACCGGAAGCCAGCCGGACTCTTACTAAAACCCACCAAGCCCTCTAGCGTGCCAGAACAGGACCGTCTACACCACCCAAGTCAACCATCTAACACTCAAGCACCCCATCTGAAACTTCCAATGCATGACGACACAGCCAGAGACAAACGACTGCTCAGGTGACATACTCTGACAACGCACAGGAATACAGCACCCACTCAACCACTCCAGACAAAGACAATCAACCTCACAACTGAAGCCAAACTCAAACTCAAACAATTCTACAGGACTCCAGCATCAAACCAGCAACTACTCCACAACTCAACAAATCCATTCAACAACTGCAATCAATCGAATCAAACATCCTATATAACACATACAATTTAAAAGGATCCAGCCTCCAAAATGCATCCAACATTCTCAATCCCAATCATACATCACTACTTCCCACAGAAAAGAAATCTGACTAGACAAGCAAACCTCCACAACCTAAAATCACTCACACCAATACTAATAGCACCAATAACACAACTACTAGGCCTCACCCTATTCACCCTATCGCTCTTCAATGCGCAATCTATAACGAAAAAGTCGCTAATTCTCAATGACTACCTCACCGACACCAAGCCTGACATTTGCGCAATAACAGAAACATGGCTGAAACCATCAGATACAGCAATCTTAAACCAATTACCGACGCTAACCTACGATATCTTTTCCCTTCCTAGACTGAAAAAAAGGGGAGGAGGAATCCTTCTTGCTACAAAAAAAGACCTCAAATTCTCTCAACATCCGATCCACTCCAATAATAAACTGGAGATAGGCTTCTTCACATCTCACCAACTCCAAATACTTCTAGTCTACGCCCCCCCGGGACTCTTAGAATCTGACGTCTCATCCATCATCGAAATAACAACAACACTCCTCAACCTGGACACCCCAGCAATAATACTCGGAGATTTTAATCTCCACATGGACAACCCTACTCTCTCACCTAGCTGCCAAACTCTTTTACTAGCATTCTCAGCGATGGGCTTCTCCCAAATAGTCAATAACCCGACACACAAAGCAGGCCACACACTAGACCTGATCTTTATCAACAAAGGCATAAAATCGACTTCTCCAATAAAAAATCTGAAGGTACCCTGGTCTGATCACTCCCTCATTTCTACATCATTCTCACTGGAAAAATCTACCACCAGTCACACACCTTCTCCATCCTTTACCTACAGGAAACCCTGCAATCCAGAAGACCTTACCATTCAACTAACCAAACACCTTCACGATATAACTCTCACTGATCCTAATATTGCTTTACACTCCTGGAATACGATCACGGAATCAATAGCCAATAAGCTCTGCCCACTTACAACAAAAAAAATCTCACCCAGATGCCTCCAAAAAACAACCATGGTTCTCAAACGATCTTAGAAGGATTAAACAAATACTAAGACAAAAGGAATCTAACTGGCGGAAAACCCCAAATCCCAGCACACTCTCAGACTACAAACGCACGCTACAACAATACAAGGCCTACACCTCCAAAGCAAAAAGAGACTTTTTCGCCGCCAGAATTCACAACTTAGTCTTTGACGCGAAAGCTTTATTCAACTACGTTTCCACCCTCACCCAAGTACCCTCACCAGAATGCCCTAGTAATCAAGCTCAAGCCAAAGCAGATGAACTCGCTCTCTTCTTTCAAGACAAAATCAAGAATCTGCTTACCCAACTTCCTTCCAATATCACTCCCCTAACTCAAGCGCTAATGCCACACATCAAAAACACCCACCTAGAAATGTTTGAACCTACCTCCTCCTCTGAAATCCAAACTATCCTTAGAAAAATGAAACCATCTTCACACCCAGCGGACCATATACCAACAAAACTTCTCCTCACAATACCAGAAACCATCTCCAAAACATTGGCTGACATAATCAACTGTTCGCTCTCACAAGGTTCCTTCCCAGAAGACCTCAAACAAGCCTCACTTAAACCACTTTTAAAAAAACCCAACCTGGACCTAAAAGACCCCAACAATTACCGCCCAATAGCTAATCTACCTATCATAGCCAAGATTATGGAAAAGCTTGTTAACTCCCAACTATCGGACTTCATTGAAGATAACAAACTGCTTTCCGCCTCACAACATGGATTCCGCAAAAATCGCAGCACAGAATCCCTTCTTACATCCCTAACAGACCTCCTCATCCTAGGTACAGACAAAGGACAATCATTTCTGCTGGTCCTTCTAGACCTTTCAGCAGCTTTCGATACCGTAAACCACGCGATCCTCATTAAACAGTTAGCTGCTATAGGAATCTCTGGCTTAGCGCTCTCCTGGTTCAAATCATTTCTAACCAACAGAGGCTACAAGGTAAAAATACAGAACAAAGAATCAGCACGCCACGATTCGACCGTTGGAGTCCCACAAGGTTCCTCCTTATCCCCTACACTATTTAATATTTACCTCCTCCCACTATGCCAACTCCTCACCAACCTCAACTTAATACACTTTCTCTATGCGGACGACATCCAGATCCTGATCCCTATCAAAGAATCATACTCAAAAACCCTCGAATTCTGGGAATCCTGCCACCTAGAAATTAAAAGCCTCCTCAACAGCCTTAATCTGGTACTAAACTCATCTAAAACTGAAGTCCTACTCATAACACCCGATAACAAACCCACAGCCTGTCTTCCAACCAACCTTCAAACCACTCATGTAAGGGATCTAGGTGTCCTAATCGACAATAAATTGAACTTCAAAGCCCACATCAACAAAACAACCAAAGACTGCTTCTATAAACTGCAAGTCTTAAAAAGGATAAGACCACTCTTCCACGCCAAAGATTTCAGAACCATTCTCCAAGCCCTCATCTTCTCCAAATTAGACTACTGCAACGCGACTCTTCTTGGCCTCCCCTCCTCATATACAAAACCACTCCAAATGGTCCAAAACGCAGCAGCACGTTTACTAACAAACACCAGAAAAAGAGACCACATCTCTCCAGTCCTTCAAGCCCTCCACTGGTTACCAATCCACTTCAGAGTAATTTACAAATCCATCACATTATTATACAAAATCATTCACCAACACACCACAATCGACCTACAAATTCCTCCCCGTGTTCACGAATCAACAAGACCGACTAGGGAAGCCTACACAGGATGTCTCCTTGTTCCACCCGTAAAAACTACTAATCACAGAACCTTGAGAGACCGAGCCCTTTCAACAGCAGGCCCTCCGCTATGGAACTCTATCCCACCAGATCTAAGAAACGAACCGTGCCTCTTAACGTTTAGGAAAAGACTTAAGACATGGCTTTTCAGGCAAGCCTTCCCGAACTCCACCTAACAAGATCCATCAATGACTCCTATGCTAAGTAGCTGTATATAATGGACTCCATATTTATTTTGTTCTCTTGTATTTATAGAGAACTCCTTATTTACATTGTACACTTGTATATAATTATCCTCCTCTATCTCTTTTATTTCTTATAATCCCAGTTCATGATCCCTTGTTAATTGTAACTGCTTCTCTTCTCCACGTTTAGTTATGTTTTTGGTTATATTTCTGCACCCCTGTTTTCTGTAAACCGACATGATGAGAACGAGTTCTTGAATGCCGGTATAAAAAAACCTTAAATAAATAAATAAATAAATAAATATAGTTGCGATGGAAAAGGTACAAAGAAGGGCAACCAAAATGATAAAGGGGATGGAGCAGCTCCCCTATGAGGAAAGGCTGAAGAGGTTAGGACTTTTCAGCTTGGAGAAGAGACGGCTGAGGGGGGATATGATAGAGGTGTTTAAAATCATGAGAGATCTTGAATGAGTAGATGTGAATCGGTTATTTATACTTTCGAATAATAGAAGGACTAGGGGGCATTCCATGAAGTTAGCAAGTAGCACATTTAAGAGTAATCGGAGAAAATTCATTTTCACTCAATGCACAATAAAGCTCTGAAATTTGTTGCCAGAGGATGTGGTTAGTGCAGTTAGTGTAGCTGGGTTCAAAAAGATTTGGATAAGTTCTTGGAGGAGAAGTCCATTACCTGCTATTAATCAAGTTTACTTAGGGAATAGCCACTGCTATTAATTGCATCAGTAGCATGGGATCTTCTTAGTGTTTGGGTAATTGCCAGGTTCTTATGGCTTGGATTGGCCTCTGTTGGAAACAGGATGCTGGGCTTGATGGACCCTTGGTCTGACCCAGCATGGCAATTTCCTATGTTCTTATGTTCTTATATAAAGAACACTTCTATTGAAATTAGCTGCTTTGCTTGCATTTGCATGCATCAAATTTTCTAATGCATGCAAAGCAGCTAATGCATAGGAAATGATATACAAAAACAATAACGCGGCTTGCCAAAAATCTGGCAAGCCACGTTCAGTCCTAAGAAGGCCCCCCTGAAGAAGAAAATGATGCTGGGGGTCTGGATAGACCCTTGTCCCATTCCCCCCCCCCCCCCCCCAGCTGCACTGGGAAGTGGCCACAGTGCCCAGAAAGAAAAAAGAAATAGAAAAAATGGGTGGGAACCCTATCTCCCACCCCAACCCTCCCCTTTAGTGCAGAATCCTGCCCCCTGGATGATAGGACCCCTTCCCTCCACATTAACCCAGCTCATGGACCACCCTTTGTAAATAATAGAGTCCTGGTGGTCCAGTGGACTGTCCACTCCTAAAAATCTCTCTAGTGATCTTAGTAGACGCCCAGACCTCACACCTAATCCAAGCCCAACCCTGCTCCCCCCTCTAACCTGGAAAATATCATTTGCACAGTGGGGGCCTGGAGGGCGCCCTAGGCTCTGGGCCCATGGTGGCCTTTTCCCAAAACATGGCCATTTGCCTCATCAAGGCATTCACAAAGCTGCAGGGTCATTCTCCTTCGGGGAAAAATACTGCAGTTTAGCAAATGACTTTCTAACTCTGTTAAACAGGGAAAATAGTTCGAAGAGTTGTTTGCTGGATGGGAAAATGTAGGGGAAGCAGAGCTGCTGTGGGCAAAAGTAAAAGGAGATATTGTAAGGGCAGCTACCTTTTGTTAGAAAAATAAAAGATGAAAAAAGAGCCCGCTATGTTTTTCTAAAGCAGTCGCTGAAAAGGTAAGGGAAAAAAGGTGGTCCTTCATAAACTAGAAGAGATCACAGGAAAAGGAAGACAGGCGACATTATCTGGAAAAGATAAGAGAAGCTGGGAAAGTAGTCAGGAGAGTGAAGCTGCAAATGGAAATAAAAATAATACAGTTAAAAGGGGGGACAAGATTTTTTTTATATGTTTGCGATAGGAGGACATGCAAAAGAGGTACTTTGAGGTGCAGAGGTAAAGGAAAGGAATTTGTTGAGTCTGGCAAGGAAAAAGTGGATTGCTTAACAAATATTTCTATTTGGTCTTCACTGAGGAAAGTCCTGGAGTAGGACCACAGAAAATGGACACAAATAGGATTGGAAGTGAGGTAAACCTCTAACTATTTTCAGAAGAATGGGTTCATGAGGAGCTAACTAGGTAAAGTGATGGGGTTGGACAAGATACATTTGAGGGGTTATAAGGGAACCTTTTACTGCTTCTTAGAGTCAGGAGAGGTTCTGAAGAACTGGAGACAGGTGGATGTGGTGCCTTTTCACAAAAATGGAATTAAAGAAGAGGCTGGAAACTACAGGCTGGTTAGTCTGGCCTCTGTGGTGAGAATCACTGCTAAAGCCGAGGATAGTGCAGTTTCTCCAATGAATTGCATAATCGGAGACAGCATGGTTTTACAAGAGGTAAATCATGTGAAACAAATCGGATCAATTTCTTTGGGGGATGCAGGGCCAGTGCAAGGGGATTAGGAGCCCTAGGCACTTTCTGCCTTGCGCCCACGGTCCCCTGGTCGCGCTGCCACCCCGATTTCGGCCCCAATAGCGCTGGGCCGCGAGCAACTGAAACTCTACTCCTCCTCCTTGCCAGTGCTCTCGGCCGGTGGCCCCACAAGGTTTGCGCCCCCTTATGATCAGCACCTTAGGCTCAGGCCTAGTTTGCTTAGTGGTTCCACCGGCCCTGGGGGGACGAGAGAGTTGTATCAGGGAAGTGCGCTAGATGTAGTGTTCTTGGATTTCAGTAAAGCTTTTGACACAGTTCTGCACAGGGAACTACTTATGAATAAACTGAGTGCCCTAAAGTGACCAATTAGATTAGAATCTGGTAAAGTAGGAGGCAACAAACAGGCCGATATAGTAAAGCGCGGCCACGGTTACCCGTTTTTTAACCCGCTTTGGACGCACGTTTTGAGCGCGTAATGCGGACCAGCGATTCAGTATCGGCTTTTACGTGTCCTTAGTGCTTGCCAAAAAAGACGCGTATCCATTTCCGCCCGCCGCATGTATATGATATGTTAATGATCGGATTAGCTATTCCCCCCGATACAGTAACGTGTGCCCAAATTATCGCTTTTTTAACCAACTTTTTTACCGCGTCTTTAACCTCAATTTTTACCGCGTCTTTAACCTCAATTTTTACCCTGACCCTGGCTTTAGTGTGGTGTTCAGTCAGCTTCAGCGTCATGGACAGCATGCATATATTGGCTCTGGTGATCTTTTTCATTCGGTTGAGAAGCAGAATGAGAAATGCTCGAAATGCTCGGCAAGCAAATTCTACAAGGCAGATTGGAGAGGCCAACAGGAGAGCCCAGCAGCAAGGAGAACCCAGCCAACCGGAGAACCCAGCAGCAAGACTGGAGGACCCTGCAGCAAGATTGGAGGAGGTATGTGTTCAACTGTACCATCCATCTCTGAGCATCTCTGAGACAACGGACATGGACGCCTCTACGGACGCCAGAAAGATGGGAGCCACGCCAGGCCTTCCTCCGGCATCTGCTAGGCGTCCTGAGGCTCCGGGGTTTCAGCGGAGACATGGACACCTCTACAGACGCCTTATGGTGTCTGCTAGGCGTCCTGAAGCTCCGGGGGAAGGCCAGCAGACGCCTATACGGACGCCTTTACGGACGCCTTCCTCCTGCATCTAGAATTAGGCATCCCTGAGGCTGCTGACTGTAGTAAACGCTTAAATAAGAACACATAGCTCATGTATGAATAATAAAAGCTTAGCTAAGAACGCATAGCTCATTTAAGAATACAAACTTGAGAATCCACAGTGTTGCAGATCCATGTATGTACTGTTAAACAATTTATATGTGCTGCTAGTATGTACACCAGAGAATCCACAGTGTAGCATATCCATGTATGTACTGGGAAACTTTTTCAATTTGCCCTGCTAGTAAATCTATTTACCCTCGAGAATCCACAGTGTTGCATATCCATGTATGTGCTCTTAAACGATTTATAAGTGTTCATCAGCGTTTAATTTGAATTTCTTGTGTTTGCCTCTGTTGTATTCCATGCAGGCACAGCACCGGGCCATCGGCAGGCCAGGCCATCAGCAGGCCAGGACATTTAATTCACAAATGGACAACTCTGTTTGGCATGTGTGAGCGAGATTTTGTCCGAACCTACCGGTTGAGCTCACGGGCAATCCTGTTCCTCTATGAAGATCTGCGCTGCGACCTAGCCAATCGCCCCTGGCCAATCAGCACCATGCTGTGCCAGGGTTGACAAAACTTCTTGGGACCTTAAATGTTTTTGGTACCGGAAGTTTTCAAAACCCTGTGAGTGTCGTTGCAAGTATGACACAGGCCTCCATTTCACAGCATCTGGCATAGGTGTTGAAGGCCATGATGAAGCGGATGAGGATTTTCAGAAGGTGTTTGACAAAGTTCCTCATGAGAGGCTTCTAGGAAAAGTAAAACGTCATGGGATAGGTGGCGATGTCCTTTCGTGGATTGCAAACTGGCTAAAAGACAGGAAACAGAGAGTAGAATTAAATGGACAATTTTCTCAGTGGAAGGGAGTGGTCAGTGGAGTGCCTCAGGGATCTGTATTGAGACCCTTACTTTTTAATATATGTATAAATGACCTGGAAAGAAATACGATGAGTGAGATAATCAAATTTGCAGATGACACAAAATTGTTCAGAGTAGTTAAATCACAAGCAGATTGTGATAAATTGCAGGAAGACCTTGTGAGACTGGAAAATTGGGCATCCAAATGGCAGATGAAATTTAATGTAGATAAGTGCAAGGTGATGCATATAGGGAAAAATAACCCATGCTATAATTACACAATGTTGGGTTCCATATTAGGTGCTACAACGCAAGAAAGAGTTCTAGGCGTCATAGTGGATAACACATTGAAATCGTCGGTTCAGTGTGCTGCGGCAGTCAAAAAAGCAAACAGAATGTTGGGAATTATTAGAAAGGGAATGGTGAATAAAACGGAAAATGTCATAATGCCTCTGTATCGCTCCATGGTGAGACCGCACCTTGAATACCGTGTACAATTCTGGTCGCCGCATCTCAAAAAAGATATAATTGCGATGGAGAAGGTACAGAGAAGGGCTACCAAAATGATAAGGGGAATGGAACAGCTCCCCTATGAAGAAAGACTAAAGAAGTTAGGACTTTTCAGCTTGGAGAAGAGACGGCTGAGGGGGGATATGATAGAGGTGTTTAAAATCATGAGAGGTCTAGAACGGGTAGATGTGAATAGGTTATTTACTCTTTCGGATACTCCATGAAGTTTAGCATGGGCACATTTAAAACTAATCGGAGAAAGTTCTTTTTAACTCAACGCACAATTAAACTCTGGAATTTGTTGCCAGAGGATGTGGTTAGTGCAGTTAGTATAGCTGTGTTTAAAAAAGGATTTGATAAGTTCTTGGAGGAGAAGTCCATTACCTGCTATTAAGTTCACCTAGAGAATAGCCACTATCATTAGCAACGGTAACATGGAATAGACTTCGTTTTTGGGTACTTGCCAGGTTCTTATGGCCTGGCAAGTACCCAGGTTGGAAACAGGATGCTGGGCTTGATGGACCCTTGGTCTGACCCAGTATGGCATATTCTTATATTCTTATGTCCTTATGTTCTTACATCGTCTATCCTACGGATCCCAGCGGAGCTGCAACAGATCTGCAGTGGGTTCATGGGTATTGCAGGGATGCCAAACGTGTTGGGTGCTATCAACTGCACTCATATTGCGTTTACCCCCAGGTCAGAGGAAGAGAGTGCGTTCCGGAATCGCAGGCACTTCCATTCGATGAATGTTCAAGTTGTTTGCGATGCACACCTTCGGATTCTAAATGTTGTAGTGAAGTATCCTGGGAGCTGCCGAAAAACGCTACAGTGAGGCTCATGGCAGCACCAGAAACATGATTGAGCGTACTTTTGGAGTTCTGAAGGGGCGTTTCTGATGTTTGGATCGCTCAGGGGGAGCCCTGCAGTACAGTGCAGAAAAGGTGGTGAACATAATTGTTTCCTGCTGCATGCTACACAACATTTGTCAGAGATTTGGTGTGGATGCAGAGGTAGCCGAAAACTTGCCACCAGATCCGCCTGTGGAACTGGTAGCTGAAGTAGGCAACAGCACGGGGTCATGAAGTCCGACGAAGGATCATCGAAAGTTATTTCTCTTGTAAGTTTTTAAATGTTATGTATTCATTTTCCTAACAGTTCTTATTCTGTCTTGTAGCACTGCTCCTGTTTCCAGGGTCCCATACTGATGTGGCGCTTTCATTGTAGTACATTGCTCTGATTAATTCGAGATATTAATCATTTCTCTGCCTGTATGGCCTATTTATTCTTGTCTTGTTTTTGTTTTAGGAGCTGCAATCCAGCATCTAACAATCCACCCCTCAGAACATTTCCCTGCAAGATGACCCCTCCATCAAACCCTTTACAAGCTGATCCCTCCATCAAACCCTTTACAATCACAAAAGTATTAATTATCTTCTGTTTTTTATGGTATTTATTGAAGTATAAAAACCATAAAACTTTGTCTACCCATTGTAACCTAATTTTCTTTCTTTCCTCTTGTACGAATATCTATGCCTTTCCCCGCAATCAAAATATTATTCATTGTCTTCTGTTTTTTATGGTTGAATTAATATTCCTTGAAGTGTAAAATCGATAAAAAGTTAAACATTTAACCGACATTTCTTTCCTTGTATGAACATCAAAGCTTTTCCCAGCAATCACTGTGTTCTGTTTTTTATGGTTTCATTGACATTTCTTGAAGTATATTTTATTTATTTATTTAACACTTTTTATATACCGGCATTCGTAGGACACATCATGTCGGTTTACAGGTAACTGAGAAAGGAAAGGAAATTACAATGAACGATGAAAGAAGGCTAACTAGATAATATACGACAGTGCAAAGATAGAGAGTCAACGAGCAGAAATACAACTTGGTAGAACGAAATGGATTTTGATTATCCATATTAACAATTAGATATGCAAGTGAACTTATAAACAATGTTAGGGGGGGGTGTGCACTTATGAACTTAGCATATGAACTTATGAACAATATAAAGAAAGTATGTGCACTACTGTACAATTGAATGCAGGGGCGGGGGGCAGGGAGGGAGGGAGCGAGTAGGGAAAAGAGCGGAAGGGGTGGGGGAATAGAGCGGGGGATAAAGGTGGGGCAAGGGGGAAAAAGGGTACTTTAAAGCAGGGGTACTTTAGAGGAAAAGTTGCTAGGGGGTGAAAGGGCGGGGTGGGGGGAGGCTACGGGATGCTGGAGAGGGTGAGGGGAAAAAGGCAGGGAGAGTCTTAACTTTGCAGGGGATGAGGGTGAGGGATGGGGCAGAGGAGGGGATGAGGCAGGAAGGGTGCTAGGGTGGTACGGAGGAGGTCAATGAGAAGGAGTGTGGGCCAGGCGGGAGCTGTAGTGGTTCAGGGGAGGTCATTGACTAGGATTGAGAGGAGTTGGGGTATGCCTGTTTAAAGAGCCATGTCTTGATTCCTTTTTTGAAATGGCTCAGGGACGGTTCTAAGTGGAGTTTGGCGGGAAGGGAGTCCCAGAGGGTACAACATTCTTGTCTTTCCTTGTATTTTAAACTCTTGCACGTGCAGCACCTGCCCAGCGCCAAGGATCCCCCCCCCCCCCCCCTCACCCCTGTCTCTCCTGCCCCATCTGTACCTTCATACCTGACATAGGGGATGGGGTTGCTATCGACATTGACATTGACGTTATCAACCCTGTCTCTCCCTGCCAACCGCAATGACAATGATGATGCTCTTATCCCCCCGTACTGTATGGTCCCTTCCCTTGCCTTACCCATCCCATCCCCTATGTATATAGCTATAACTATTAAAAAAATTGCTATTCTGCTATGTTGTAATATCTACCAATTTGATTACTTAACATATTTTTGGACATATTCAGTGCATGATGTGACATAAAACGATACGTAGGTTAATTGCCCAAAAGAACTTTTATTGGAAAATTTAAGATTGGTCAATGGAACGATAAGCTGAGGCAAGTTCGCGAATTGCGCCGATCAATTCCTCCATCGTTTCTCGAATCGCATTTGCTTGAGCAGCCATCTCAGCATTGAGGTCAGACCACATCAACCGCACTTCCTGGAGGAGGAGTTTATTATGTTGATCCTGCTGCGGTTAGTCCACTCAAAAATTACTCGCTTAGCCCATCAGTTCCAAAAAGTGCCAGTTCAAGGTCCTGCGCTACTGACACCGTTTCCAGTGCTGGTGGAGCATCAGCCTGTAGATGAGATGGTTGTGATTCAAGAAATGTTTTCAGGGGTGCTGAATCCTCATGTGCCAGGGGTACCGATGCTTCTGGTGGTTGGCTGATAGAAGACATATCAAACAGTTTCAGTGTAACCACTTCCTCTGTAGACATGTGTTGGCTGGGGGAGTCAGCGCTCAACATTGGGAACATAAAATCATCTGGCGTGGGAATGGATTCCTCGCTGGTTACATCACCATCGTCCACTCTATCTGTGGATAAAGATAAAGAGGTTGCAGTTATTCTATAACCTCTGAAGAGTGCATTGGATGTTATAGCAGTACTGTCATCATACTCTAAACATGTGGCTCATGGAATCATGTGTTAAGTGTAGCCAAATTTTCCATCCGGAGGAGAAAATAAATAAAAAATATATATATAGTATTATATATTTATTGATATTTATGAATTTAACTAATCGAACAAGAATTCTTATAACAGGAAACGTACATAGAGATGTGCCATATTTTCAAAATTTAATCAAATAGTATTACCATAAGGTGGACGACGGTAGGGTAATCATTCCCGCACATCTCAAAATAACTGTTGGAAAAAAGTGGAAATCAAGAACAGAGAAAGAGCGATCAGACATCAATCAACCCCTCATGAGCCATAAAGTTAACATGCAATGCTAACAAGATATATGTACATGCATACCTTCAGTTGCTGCCGTGTCAGTACCATACTGTGTCTGCCCGCCTACCACGACCTCCGGCCTCACAGTTCGGAGAACCAGCTCCTCCACTGGTGTCAGCATGATATGACATGGTGGCCCTCCATCGGTCCTCTTTGCCGACGCATCAATATTTTGAGGCCTTCTCTTTCTCCTCTTTTCTGGTGTCGCGCCACTGGTGCTGCACCTGTTTAACGTCCCTGGGCTTGACGGAAAGGGAGCTCACATCCTGAGTGATCTTTTCCCAAATCCTTTTCTTCGTGGAGCACGAAACCTTGGACTGGAAAAGAACTTTATATTTTTCGCAGATGGCCCGGCACAATGATTCCTTCTCTTCATCCGTGAAGCGAGCGTTACAGGTTCGCTTTTTGGATGGCTAGCTAGAAGTTGTGCCTTCCGGTTGTTCATGCTCAATGGCATGCTCCTCAACCTCAGCAATTGTGTGTTTTCCCAGAATATTAATACCTGAACGGAAAAAAATAACGGGTGATTACTGAATGGGAAGACAGCATGACGGAAATTAACAAAAGCTGTATAAATAAAATATACAAGAAACTATAGAGGCCCATGTACAGCATCAAGCAAGAGCCTGAAGTGCCTTCCAGTAGGGATGTGAATCGTTTTAGGACGATTAAAATTATCATCCGATAATTTTAATATCGTCTTAAACCGTTATGGAACACAATACAATAGAGATTCTAACGATTTATCGTTATAAATCGTTAGAATCGTGAGCCGGCACATTAAAACCCCCTAAAACCCACCCCCGACCCTTTAAATTAAATCCCCCACCCTCCCGAACCCCCCCCCCAAATGACTTAAATAACCTGCGGGTCCAGCGGCGGTCCGGAACGGGCTCCTGCTACTGAATCTTGTTGTCTTCGGCCGGCGCCATTTTCCAAAATGGCGCCGAAAAATGGCGGCGGCCATAGACGAACACGATTGGACGGCAGGAGGTCCTTCCGGACCCCCGCTGGACTTTTGGCAAGTCTTGTGGGGGTCAGGAGGCCCCCCCCAAGCTGGCCAAAAGTTCCTGGAGGTCCAGCGGGGGTCAGGGAGCGATTTCCCGCCGCGAATCGTTTTCGTACGGAAAATGGCGCCGGCAGGAGATCGACTGCAGGAGGTCGTTCAGCGAGGGTTCCGGCGCCTCGCTGAACGACCTCCTGCAGTCGATCTCCTGCCGGCGCCATTTTCCGTACGAAAACGATTCGCGGCGGGAAATCGCTCCCTGACCCCCGCTGGACCTCCAGGAACTTTTGGCCAGCTTGGGGGGGGCCTCCTGACCCCCACAAGACTTGCCAAAAGTCCAGCGGGGGTCCGGAAGGACCTCCTGCCGTCCAATCGTGTTCGTCTATGGCCGCCGCCATTTTTCGGCGCCATTTTGGAAAATGGCGCCGGCCGAAGACAACAAGATTCAGTAGCAGGAGCCCGTTCCGGACCGCTGCCGTTCCGGACCGCCGCTGGACCCGCAGGTTATTTAAGTCATTTGGGGGGGGGTTCGGGAGGGTGGGGGATTTAATTTAAAGGGTCGGGGGTGGGTTTTAGGGGGTTTTAATGTGCCGGTTTTGCGATTTTACGTTTTTTTCGATTTTTTTTACGATTTTTTCACGATTTTTCACGATATTTTACCCCCCGAAACGGCAACAATACGATTCCCTCCCCCTCCCAGCCGAAATCGATCGTTAAGACGATCGAGGACACGATTCACATCTCTACCTTCCAGTACTTCTTGCCGGTCTCCGCCTCAACCCGTGCAATGCAATGTTTTCCGGGTATCATTGTCTGAATCGGAGAAAATAACAAGGGGAAAAGGGGTTAATGACTGTGATGAAAATTAACAAAAGAATGACAGGAAAGGAACAGGGGCACATGGAGAGCATACAGCCAAGAGTCTAAACCCTGAAAGAAGAGGGGCACATATACAGCCAACAGTCACAGTGAAAATCATGAATATCAAAAACAGAATAACCGCTAAGAAGAGGGGCACGTATACAGCTAACAGTCACAGTGAAAATCATGAAATCAAAAAAATAATTACCGGAAAGAAGAGGGGAACATATATTGCAAACAGGAAAATAAAAAACAGACCTGTCACCATGGATGTCGAGGCCATGGAGGGTAGCGAGAAAAAGTCGGGAACGTCCATGTTTGCCGGCCATGTAACATTCCAACGTCCGTAGCCTGCGGCGGAACCAAAGGGACGCCCAATTCTAGGCTTGATCCTTGAGCGCCCTAGCCTAAGCGCACAAAGAAGTCAGTAGCATAGGGACATGGAGTAACCCAAGGGCCGCCTAATTCTAGGATTGAGCGTACATGATGGTCTAGCTACCAACCTTTCCGGACTATCATGAAGGTTGGAAGATAGGCTGCCTTGAGCACCAGAAAGGTTGGTTGAACTTTTGAAAGTGGCTAGCATGGCCTCAGCGTCCATGAATCCTGGTGGCCTTGCGGTACCTGTTGGAAAGAAAGAAGCGTGCATTGCTATGCCTACTTGCTGAAAGCCTTGCCGACCTCCCGATAGATATCCGACGGAACAGTTGTACACGGTCTGTCCTAGGCCAAAACGAATTAGAAAGGGACTTTTTTATTCGGAGAAACCGTTACGATTCCTGCCCGCGGAGCTACTCTCCACGAGCAGGCTTCTCTACTTACTTATCCGCCCAGGTGCTGCTGATTATCTTCACGGCTTTCCGCTACTGCCAGGACTCCTCCCTGGCCAGGAGCTGCCGCCTCTCTCCTCAGACGCCACCGCCTGCCTGCCCCATGGCAGGGAGCGCCGCTAGCAGAAGCCTTTGCAGGCAGCAGGACGCTGCCGACTCCATCCACTGTGGCCGGGGCTGCACCCATCTTCGGCCCTGCCCGGCAGGGATGAACAGACGGGGGCCTACCCTCGCAGCTGATGCCGCTCTGGTTCCCTGACGCTCCTCCTGGGGTCCTCAGACAGCAGAGAGCCGTCCTTGCCGCTGCCGGGGTCTTCGACCGGCAGGGAGGCTGTCCCCGCCGGTGCCTGGGGCTAGCCTGCACCTCCGCGGCGAAGTGCAGGAAAGCGCCGCTATCCATGGTGCTTCTCTTCTTGCTTCAGCCTTCTTTAGGCACCGGCGTGAGCCTCTTCACTCCATTTAAAGGGCCAGCCACAGGAAGTGCTGCTGGCTCCTTCTGATGATGACTTCCTGCTTCAGCCCTATAAAAGGGATTCCACTTCAGTCTCTGGGTGCCTTCGGATCGGGTTCCACAGTCGTCTGTGTCTTCTGACCGGTCTAGATCCTGCGTGGTCTTCTTCTGTTTTGATGGCTTCTTCTTCATGTTCCAGATGTCCTTTGTCCAGGTCTTCAGTAGTCTCCATGTTCCAGATGTCCTTCATCCAGGTCTACAATTCTCTCCATGTCCCAGATGTTCTTTGTCCAAGTCTTCTGTTGTCTCGATGTTCCTGATGTCCTTGCCTTCATCTCTGCCTCCATGCCTTGGTTCCTAGATGTCCACCTTCCTGGTGTACCGCTGTCATGGTCCATGACCAGCCCCATGGGTGGGCTGTGTAGGGTGCCTCACGGTACAAGGCCATCCTCATCTCCACAGCGCAACCCTCTGGAAGACCTCCTGCTTCAGTCCGTTGTTTTTAATCCTAGAGAATCAAATCCTGCTTCAGAGTTGGCCCAGTCTTCAGAGCCTATTGCATCCTGTGTGAAGTCCATGTCAAGTCTCTGTTTGAACTTGCCCTGAGCTCGGCATGGTCCGCGACCTGTCCCGTGGGGGGCTGTGTAGGGCGCGCCCCAGTGCAGGTCTCTGCAGTTGCTTTGTCATGTTCCGGTATCAGCTTCCACTATTCCTCCTGGAGTACTGCCTCGAGCCCAGTGTGGTCCGCGACCAGTCCTGCGGGTGGACTGTGTAGGGCGCGCTGTGTCGCAGACTCGCCACAGCTCTTGATCCTGCTTCAGCCCTCATTTACGATGTCTTGCTTCGGCCCTCGTCCATGATGCCTTCACTCCATTCCTTGTCTGTGGTGTCTTGCTTCAGTCCTCATCTATGATGTCTTACTACAGCCTTCGTCTACAGCATCCTCGTTTCAGTCCTTGTCTACAGCGTCCTTGTCTTCAATGTTCTTGCTTCAGTCTTCGCCCAAAGTCTTCTGTGTTCTAAGGACTCCGTCTGCCCTCGTCCTCTGTCCGACTCTCTGCTCATTGCCGTACCCAGCGGCAGGTCCGAAAGGGCTTGGACCGGTCGGAGGACTGTTCATCGATCAACATTGCGTTGTTGGTCATCCTGGGGCATGCAGGTCTGGTTGAGGGTCAGACCTTATACCCTAGTCCTTGCTTCAGCTTTGTCCTGCTTTTGTCACCCATGCTCACACCAGCTCACTTCCCGTGGTGTGGCTTGGGGCTCCTTCCTGGGTCATGCTGTGGCCCAAGGGCTCACGTCTCCAGTGCTAGAGACGACCACGCCTCCATGCCTCTGAGTGTAACAGCTTCCAGAGGTCATACTTGTAACAGGACCCGAAGGCCGCCATGCCCTCGGGACATAACAGGATCCGAAGGCGCCAAGCCCTCGGTCTCTACATCTGCCGGAGGTCACGCTCGTAACATGCTCCGAAGGCCCCTGTGCCTCGGAGAGTAACATGATCCAAAGGCCATGAGCTCGGTGAGCTGTGCCCGATGGGCTCCAGTTTTCTTTGGACTTTTGCCTTGATTTTTTGCCTGGAAAATTTTTTTTCCCTTCAGTTACTGAACTTTCTTCAGCCTGCTTTTGCCCAAAGAATTTTCTTCTCCTAGCTTGTGGACATTCAATGCTTGCTTTAGTCAAAACATTTTTTTTTTATGTTGTTGATGTCTTCGCTACAGCTGTCTGGTTCCCACGACCTGCAGGAGACGCCTGCAGCCAGACCATCTCTGCATCCACTCGTCCTGGAACTCTTCGACTGGCAGGAGTTGCCTGCCATGGTTCCAGTGATCATCTCCATTCATTCCACTTTGATGTGGCCCAGCTCCCTGGGTTTCATTCGACCTGCAGGAGGCGCCTGCACCCAGGTTCCACATCCAACAACCAGCATCTTCAACTTCGAGAACCTTCATGCTTCAGGGAATACCTGTCTTTGAAGTGTACTTTACACCACCTCAGGTCTTGGTGTGTTCCGACCAGCAGGAGGCGCCTGCACCCGAGATCTGTCTTCACATCTTCTTAATCTATTCAGCCCTTGCCTGCACTGGCCTAGTGCTGGCTCTGGAGTCTTCTCAGCCAGAAGTGTTCTCTACAGTTCACGCCTAGGGTTCTTACGACCAGCAGGAGGTGCCTGCACCCTAGATGCATCTTCACCTCTTCACTCCTGACTCTACTCCTGCTTGCATTGTCCTAGTGCTTGCCATAGGAGCCATCTTCAACTAGAAGTCTCTCTTCATATCCGCAAGGGAGTTTCCAGCTACAGACTACTTTTTGGTTCTTCGCAGATGTCACCTTCCTGCGAATCTCCTTGGATCCATAGTCTGGTCCAGCTTCCGTTCCATGCAGATGAATTCGACTCAGGATCACCATCGCGAGCTATCCCGCATCTCTGAGCTCGATACCGAGAGTTCTTCAAACACTCAGTATTTCAAGTCTTCAATCAGGATTGGAATTCCTGATTTCTTGTCATCTATTCGGCCACCAGTAATTCTCTTCTGCAAGTTTGCTCCCCAGTGCCTACATTTGACCATCTGTCTGTGGGGGTTCCTCGCACCCATCGAAATCCATTGTCATCTTCAAATTTAGTCTCATGAAGCTCCTTCCATCTCAATGTGGCTTCTTGACTCCATCCTAAAGGAGTATTTTCCTTTGACTAACAGTTCCTTGCATAGGGCCACAGCAATATCCATTGTCTGGTATGCTCCTTGTTCCAGCTTAAGGGGACTTCTCCCTCATGTCATTGGAGCAATTATCATCAGCAAACAGTCCCTTGCCTTAAGTACTATAGTGACACCTACTGACCATCAACTCTGAGTGTGACATCATTATGTTGTGAGTGCCCGAAGTATTCATGGATTTCCCAAGTCACTCTCATACTAAGCTGTAAAGACCTTTCTCACTCAACCATGCTGGTCGTGAAGCAATAATCTGGAGCTTCATAGTGTCCACTACCTGCTTAGCTTCGGACTTCCGCCTTCTGCAGAATTCACCTAAGCCCAAGCGGCTCAGATCCTCAAGGGCTCCTCCCGGGGGGATCTCGGGTCTCCAATGGTGAAGATTATATGGATTTCTTCAGTTCCGACTTCCTGCTTGACTCTTGTCCTTGGAAACTTCCAGCGCACACTAGTTCCCGGATGTCTACTCCTAAGCCCAAGTGGCTCGGTTCCTCAATGGCTCCTCCTGGGCGGATCTCGAGCTTCCAATGGTGAAGATCTTGTGAGTACCCCGGTTACGACCTTTGCTGTGAGTCTTCCTTCAGTATTGAATTCACCATCTTCTTTAGACAAGTTGTCTCTAGAATTACTCTCCAGCATCTGACCTCTGTGCCTCGGACTTCCATTCAAGTCCTCCTGACACTACGGCTCTTCAAGTCAGCCAGTAAAATGGTTACGGATTCTCCTGAGTTCCACCGTTACAGCTACAGAATACAGTTTGAACCTCACTCTCTTTTACTACTGTGAACCACGAACTGGTCTTCAATACAAGTTAATACTCAGCTATGCCTTCTGTTCATCTTGGATGCGTTGCCTTGAATTCTACCTTTTTGGTCACCAGAACTTGAGATGCAAGCCTGCTGTCCTGCAGTCTCGTGCCTTGCTTGTTTATGTCTTCAGTGTTCCATCTACATCTCGCCTGGATCTTCAATATTTTTCTTGTCTTCAGCTACAGTATTGCCATCGCTACAGTTCCTCCCCAAGAATTTTCCAACATTTGTTCTTGGACTCTTGCTCTCCCCCTGTCAGTTTGGACTGATACTTTGTCTCCTCTAAGCTGTTGATACGAGGCTTGAGGAGGGGGTCTTTAAGGAGGGGGGTACTGTTATGATTCCTGCCCGCAGAGCTACTCTCCGTGAGCAGGCTTCTCTACTTACTTATCCGCCCCGGTGCTGCTGATTGTCTTCGCGGGTTGCCGCCACTTCCAGGACTCCACCCGCGGCCGGCAGCCACCGCCTCTCTCCTCGGATGCCACCGCCTGCCTGACCCGCGGCAGGGAGCACCGCTAACAGAAGCCTCTGCAGGCAGCAGGACACTGCCGACTCCATCATCTGCGGCCAGGGCCGCACCCATCTTCAGCCCTGCACGGCAGGGCTGAACAGCCGAGGGCTTTCCCTCACGGCCGATGCCGCTCCGGCTCCCCGACACTCCTCCTGGGGTCCTCAGACAGCAGGGAGCCATCCTTGCTGCTGCCGGGGTCTTTGACTGGCAGGGAGGCTGTCCCTGCCGGTGCCTGCAGCCAGCCTGCACCTCCGCGGCGAAGTGCAGGAGAGTGCAACTGTCCATGGTGCTTCTCTTCTTGCTTCAGCATTCTTTAGGCGCCGGCGTGCTCCATTTAAAGGGCCAGCCACAGGATGATGACTTCCTGCTTCAGCCCTATAAAAGGGCTTCAGTCTCTCGTGGCCTTCGGATTGGGTTCCACAGTCATCTGTGTCTTCTGACCGGTCCAGGTCCTCCGTGGTCTTCTTCTGCTTTGACGGCTTCGTCTTCATGTTCCAGATGTCTGTCGTCTAGATCTTCAGTCATTTCCATGTTCCAGATGTCCTTTGTCCAGGTCTTCAGTCGTCTCCATGTTCCAGATGTCCGTCATCCAGGTCTTCAGTCGTCTCCATGTTCCAGATGTCCTTCGTCCAGGTCTTCAGTTGTCTCCATGTTCCAGATGTCCTTCATCCAGGTCTACAGTTCTCTCCGTGTCCCAGATGTTCTTCGTCCAGGTCTTCTGTTGTCTCGATGTTCATAAGAACATAAGAAATTGCCATGCTGGGTCAGACCAAGGGTCCATCAAGCCCAGCATCCTGTCTCCAACAGAGGCAAAACCAGGCCACAAGAACCTGGCAATTACCCAAACACCTAGAAGATCCCATGCTACTGATGCAATTAATAGCAGTGGCTATTCCCTAAGTAAACTTGATTAATAGCAGTTAATGGACTTCTCTTCCAAGAACTTATCCAAACCTTTTTTGAACCCCGCTACACTAACTGCACTAACCAAATCCTCTGGCAACAAATTCCAGAGCTTTATTGTGCGTTGAGTGAAAAAGAATTTTCTCCGATTAGTCTTAAATGTGCTACTTGCTAACTTCATGAAATGCCCCCTAGTCCTTCTATTATTCGAAAGTGTAAATAACTGAGTCACATCTACTCGTTCAAGCCCTCTCATGATCTTAAAGACCTCTATTATATCCCCTCTCAGCCGTCTCTTCTCCAAGCTGAAAAGCCCTAACCTCTTCAGCCTTTCCTCATAGGGGAGCTGTTCCATCCCCTTTATCATTTTGGTTGATCTTCTTTGTACCTTCTCCATTGCAACTATATCTTTTTTGAGATACGGCGACCAGAATTGTACACAGTATTCAAGGTGTGGTCTCACCATGGAGCGATACAGAGGCATTATAACATTTTCCGTTTTATTAACCATTCCCTTCCTAATAATTCCTAACATTCTATTTGCTTTTTTCACTGCTGCAGCACACTGAGCTGACAATTTTAATGTATTATCTACTATGACGTCTAGATCTCTTTCTTGGGTGGTAGCTCCTAATATGGAACCTAACATCGTGTAACTACAGCAAGGGTTATTTTTCCCTATATGCAACACCTTGCACTTGTCCACATTAAATTTTATCTGCCATTTGGATGCCCAATCTTCCAGTCTTGCAAGGTCCTCCTGTAATGTATCACAGTCTGCTTGTGATTTAACTACTCTGAATAATTTTGTATCATCCGCAAATTTGATAACGTCACTCGTCGTATTCCTTTGCAGATCATTTATATATATATTGAAAAGCATCGGTCCAAGTACAGATCCCTGAGGCACTCCACTGTTTACCCTTTTCCACTGAGAAAATTGACCATTTAGTCTTACTCTCTGTTTCCTGTCTTTTAACCAGTTTGTAATCCATGAAAGGACATCGCCTCCTATCCCATGACTTTTTAGTTTTCGTGGACGCCTCTCATGAGGGACTTTGTCAAACGCCTTCTGAAAATCCAAATACACTACATCTACCGGTTCACCTTTATCCTGATGTCCTTGCCTTCATCTCTGCCTCCATGCCTTGGTTCCTAGAAGTTCACCTTCCTGGCATACCGCTATCATGGTCCGTGACCAGCCCCATGGGTGGGCTGTTTAGGGCACCTCATGGTGCAAGGACATCCTCATCACCGCAGCTCAATTGTCTGGAAGACCTCCTGCTTCAGTCCATTGTTTTTAATCCTAGAGAATTGAATCCTGCTTCAGAGTTGTCCCGGTCTTCAGAGCCTATTGCATCCTGCATGAAGTCCATGTCAAGTCTCTGTTTGAACTTGCCCTGAGCTTGGCATGGTCCATGACCAGTCCCACGGGAGGCTGTATAGGGTGCGCCCCATTGCAGGTCTCTGCAGTTACTTTGTCATGTTCCGGTATCAGCTTCCACTATTCCTCCTGGAGTCCTGCCTCGAGCCCAGCGTGGTCCGTGACCAGCCCCGTGGGTGGACTGTGTTGGGCAAGCTGCGTCGCAGACTCGCCCCAGCTCTTGATCCTGCTTCAGCCTTCATTTATGATGTCTTGCTTCGGCCCTCGTTTGTGGTGTCTTGCTTCAGTCCTCATCTATGATGTCTTTCTCCAGCCTTCGTCTACAGTGTCCTCGTTTCAGTTCTTGTCTATAGCGTCCTTGTCTTCAACGTTTTTGCTTCAGCCTTCGCCCAAAGTCTTCTGTGATCTAAGGACTTCATATGCCCTCGTCCTCTGTCCGGCCTGCTGCCCATTGCCGTACCCAGCGGCAGGTCCGAAAGGACTTGGAACAGTCGGAGGATTGTTCATCGATCAACATCGTGTTGTTGGTCATCCTGGGGTCTGCAGGTCCGGTTGAGGGTCAAACCTTATATCCTAGTCCTTGCTATAGTCTTGTCCTGCTTTCGTCACCCATGCTCGCTCCAGCTCACCTCCTTGGTGTGGCTTGGGGCTCCTCCCTGGGTCATGCCATGGCCCAAGGGCTCACATCTCCAGCGCTAGAGACTACCGCGCCTCCATGCCTCGGAGTGTAACAGCTGCCAGAGGCTGTGCTCATAACAGGACCTGAAGGCCGCCGTGCCCTCGGGATGTAACAGGATCCAAAGGCGCCAAGCCCTCGGTCCGTACATCTGCTGGAGGTCACGCTCGTAACATGCTCCGAAGGCCCCCATGCCTCGGAGCGTAACAGAAGCGACTTATATACATGTCCATGGTAGGATTATGATGCTGTGATGATGTCACAAATGGGAAACAGCAGATCCAAAAAGGTGGGAAAAAAGGCGGGAACGTCCATGTTCAGCCTTGAGCACCAGTACGGACATGGCGGAACCGAAGGGATGCCTTATTCTATGATTCAGCCTTGAGCACCTGAAACATTTGTAGCAGTAGGGACATGGCAGATCCAAAGGGACGCCTAATTCTAGGCTTCAGCCTTGAGCACCTGAAAAGTTTGTAGCAGTAGGGACATGGCAGAATCAAAGGGACGCCTAATTCTAGGCTTCAGCCTTGAGCACCTGAAAAGTTTGTAGCAGTAGGGACATGGCAGAACCAAAGGGACGCCTAATTGTAGGCTTCAGCCTTGAGCACCTGAAAAGTTTGTAGCAGTAGGGACATGGCAGAACCAAAGGGACACCTAATTCTAGGCTTCAGCCTTGAGCGCTGAGAAAAGTCGGTAGCAGAGGACAGTGGCGAGAAAAAGGCGGGAATATCCATGTTCGTCTGCCATGTAACCTTCCAACGTCCATGGCCTGCAGCGGAGGGGCAGCAGCCTTGAGCGCCTGAAAAGTTTGTAGCAGTAGGAACATGGCGGAACCGAAGGGACACCTAATTCTAGGCTTCAGCCTTGAGCGCCGAGAAAAGTCGGTAGCAGAGGACGGCGGCGAGAAAAAGGCGGGAACGTCCATGTTCACCGGCCATGTAACCTTCCAACATCCATGGCCTGTGGCGGAAGGGCAGCAGCCTTGAGCGCCTGAAAAGTTTGTAGCAGTAGGGTCATGGCGGAACCGAAGGGACACCTAATTCTAGGCTTCAGCCTTGAGCGCCGAGAAAAGTCGGTAGCAGAGTACGGCGGCGAGAAAAAGGCGGGAACGTCCATGTTCACCGGCCATGTAACCTTCCAACATCCATGGCCTGCGGTGGAGGGGCAGCAGCCTTGAGCGCCTGAAAAGTTTGTAGCAGTAGGGACATGGCGGAACCGAAGGGACGCCTATTTGTAGGCTTCAGCCTTGAGCGCCTGAAACGTTTGTAGCAGTAGGGACATGGCGGAACCAAAGGGACACCTAATTCTTGGCTTCAGCCTTGAGCACCGAGAAAAGTCGGTAGCAGAGGACGGCGGCGAGAAAAAGGCGGGAACGTCCATGTTCGCCGGCCATGTAACCTTCCAACATCCATGGCCTGTGGCGGAGGGGCAGCAGCCTTGAGCGCCTGAAAAGTTTGTAGCAGTAGGGACATGGCAGAACCAAAGGGACGCCTAATTCTAAGCTTCAGCTTTGAGCGCTTGGACAATTTGTTGCAGTATGGACATGGTGGAACCAAGGGGACGCCTCAATGGACACTGGGAGCAGGTGGCAGGGTGCTAGCACGTGTAACGCCTTGCCCGGACAGCCATTTTCTTAATGCAATCCAAGATGCCTAGAGGGATGATGCCCAACTTTACCACCAGGGATGTGAGGCTGCTGGCATCCCTAATTGTGCAGGACGAAGGGCACCTGTACTTTAGCCCTGGGCGCCCGCGGGACCAGGTCAGGGCCTACGAGGCCTGGCGGGTGCTCAGGGCCCAATTCAACTCCCAGGCTTCCTACCCAAGGGAGGTAAGTTTGTAGGCCTTTGTTTCTTGTTATCTTCTAACACGCAGGAAAAAAACCAACTTAAATAACATTCACTATATTTTGGGGGTTGTTTTGTATTTCTGTGGGTGACAATAGGAAAACTGACACTTGACTTGTTTGAACCAAGGAAATTACATTTATTTGGGTGGTTGTTTTGTATTGCTGTGCGCGACAATAGGACAACTGGCACTTGACTTGTCTGAAGTAAATTACATTGAGTATTTGGGTAGTTATTTTGTATTGCTGTGGGTGACAAAAGGAAAACAGATACTTCACTTGTTAGACTTGTTTGTTTTGAATTTTTTTTGCCTCAAAAGCAAAGTAAAAGTTTTAGTTCAACTTGTGTTTCCTATTTCTATTGTATTACCGCCAGGTTGAGGCATTGAAGAAGCAGGCAAGGCGGATCCGGAGGGAGGAGCCGGATTACCTGAGGGCCCTATGGGCCCACCGCAGAGCGGAAGGTATGTGCTGTTAGCAAATGTCATGGTTGACCTGCAAGCGTCAAGGTCTTCTTTACAAATGCCATGAAGACATTTCACATTTGTACCATTCTTGATCGTTGCATGCGCAGCTGTGACAATTTTTCTATTTCTGTTTTCAGGGAGCACCACGGATGACAGTTCTAGTGCTGAAGAATATGCTCCTCCAGGAGAACACCACGGTGAACCTTTAATAGCATCGACATACTTAAAGTATGTGGATGTTTAATGCCATTTGGCACACAAATGAAATATGCATTTGTAAATGTCATACTCTCTGTAATGCTGGAGGTTATGTTCCTGTTTAAAATGTTGCTACGTTCTCCTTCCTACTGTTGTGGATGTTTGTATGTGCGAAAGCAGTAAGGCTTTAACTTTTTCTCTTTTCAGACACATCAGCAGAGGGTGAAATGGAGGAGGAGGAAGCGGCGACACCAAGCATGTCCCCTGAGCCCGCTATTGTGCCCCCCCCCATAATTGACCCACCCCCCCATTAATTATTTTTCCGCCCCAACTCTCTCCTGCCCCACCTGCCATGGGAGACGAGGAGGACATCGTCTTTGTTGTTGTCGGCCCTGTCTCTCCTGGGCTTCCAGGGGCGGGTCAACAGCCGGAGAGTGGCACACCGGCTGGGGAAGGGCCCTCACCCCTTGAGGGGCACCTGGATGCTATGCTGTTCCTCCTGGCGCAGATGACCCGTGGCCTGGCGGTCCAGGAGGGGATGGCAGTGCAGGCAGTGACCATCCTGCACGATCTGCGCTGTAGCCAGCAACATCACTGCTCTCTACATCAATGGTGGGGGTGGAAGGGAAATAGAACCAAAGAGCTAAGAGAAACAGATAAGTATGAGAAAAAAAAATGTGTGAACCTTGCTGGGCAGACTGGATGGGCCGTTTGGTCTTCTTCTGCCGTCATTTCTATGTTTCTATGTTTCTATGAGATAATTGAGCTCCTGCGCACAATGGCAGGAGCTCAGTCCCTGCTTGTCATGGCGCGGGCTCCTGCAGGACGGGCACCGCCTGAGGACCATCAATGACGATGCTCCTCCTCCTCCCCCATGGCTTGTTCCCTCCCCTTTTTTTCCCCACGTACTCCCTTACCAAAATGTTGAATAATTGGCCTAAATTTTTTTGTAAATAGTTAAAATTCTTAAATATATTTATTTTACTTTAAAAAATTTGGTATGCGTTTCATTTCAACAATTTATTGCATGTAACTTCTGTGGTGATAAACTGTGGCGATAATCATGAACAGAATGACTGCCAAGGTTAAGGAGCACATGCAGAGCATACAGATGGAATACAAAGGGAAAATAAACCAAACAGAAGAGGAGCACATGGAATACAAAGGGAAAATAAACCAAACAGAAGAGGAGCACATGGAATACAAAAGGAAAATCAATAAAACAGAAGAGGAGCACATGGAATACAAAGGGAAAAACACCCAAACAGAAGAGGAGTACATGGAATACAAAGAGAAAATCAACCAAACAGAAGAGGATAACATGGAATATGAAGGGAAAATCAACCAGACAGAAGCACAGACGTCCATACAGGCAGCGAGGCATTTCAGTCATGGACGTCCGGAAAGAGGCAGGAACGTCCATGAACGGAAGCCGCGACCTTGGACGTCCGGCCGGGTGCTCAAGGCAGCGGCCATGGACGTTGGAAGGCAGCGGAGCCTCCGATCATGGACACCCGGATAGAAGCAGGAAGGTCCATGAACGGAAGCCGCGACCTTGGACATCCGGCCGGGCATCTGGACATGGAAGGTTGGGACATGGCGGAACCAGAAGAAGAGGATTTCCAGATGCTCGGGGCAATGGCCCCGGTGTCCATACAGGGTCTGTAGAAAAGAACCATCCACTTACCTGGTGGAATGACATTTCAAATGATAGGTTCCAGCGCACCATGGATACTGTATAGGCGCTGTATACTGCTCTATACAATAAAATGGATTGCGAACGCCTACCACTTCATATATGTGCTTTGGACGCTCATTTGCCGCCACTTGGATTTGCGTCTAATTTAAATATCGAATCGAGCGGTTTGAGAACCAAAATGTGCGCGCATCAAACGCGCGGGCCCTCGGCACTGCCGCACTTTTTCTTATGTGTCCTTACTGTATCGGCCTGAAAGGGAGGTAGGAAACTGAGTTTACTCCAAGGAGAGTGATGTTTCTAGTAATGTGCTGTAGGGATCAATCCTTGGACCTGCTCCTTCTTTGTTTAGTGAGCTCTTCACAAACACCCTGCTCTGAAAATTGATTGAGGTTTACCTCACTTCCAATCTTGTTTATGTTCGTTTAGTGTGATCCTGCTCCAGGCCCTTTCCACAGTGAACTCAAACAGAAATATTTGTTAAGCAATTTTTCCTTTTCCATATCAGCTTCGACATAGTCCTCCCCTTCACAATACCACTTCTGCACTTCCTTCCATCACCTACATATCTAAAAATTAAGGTCTTGTCCCCTTGTTTTACCATATTTGCTATTTTTTCTTCTATTTAAATTTTTGCATTCTGACTACTTTCCAGCTTCTATTAGTTTTTCCAGATATTGTCACCTGTCTTCCACTTTCTGTGATCTCTTGTAGTTCATGAATGCAAACCTTTTCTCCCTTACCTTTTTAGTTACTTCTTTAGAAAACCATAATGGCCGTTTTTCCTCTTTTCTTTATTTACTTTCCTATTAAAAAGGTTGCCCTCATATCTCTTTTTAGTTTTGCCCACTGCTCTTTTACAGACATTTAAATACTTCCAAGATATTGAGGCACAGGAAATGGGCTTCTTTGAATAGATTGAGGGAGTCATGGAATGAAGGTGAAAGGTGGTAGACTCAGGAATAATCTAAGGAAATCTTTCTTTACAGAAAGGGTGTTGAATAAGAATTACCATACATAAGAACATAAGAATTGCCATACTGGGTCACACCAAGGGTCCATGAAGCCCGGTATCCTGTCCTCAACAGTGGCCAATCCAGCTCGCAAATACCTGGCAGGATCCCAAACAATAAACAGATCCCATATTGCTAATGTTCAGCAATAAGTAGTGACTTTCCCTAAGTCCACCTGGTCAATAAGTTTATGGGCTTCTCTTTCACTTGTCTAAACCTTTTTGTAAACCCAGCTATACTAACTGCCTTAACCACATCCTCCAGCAATAAATTCCAGAGCTTAATAGTGCCTTGAGTGAAAACTAATTTTCTCCCATTTGTTTTAAATGTGCATGTGATGATGCAGTACAATATATCTTAGTCCTTGCACTAAACAAGGGAGAACAAAACAATAAGACAGGACATAAAATAACTAATAAAATCTAAGGTGGCTGCTATGGAAACTACAATGCCCATACTCCCTTGCAACAAAGGGTTGAAAGAGCAGAGCAAGAAAAAGCTGGGCCACAGAGACTCATTAGAATTAAAGTAGTTGGCTGTCAGCTGCTTAAATGAGGAGTGGTTCAGACAATAAGATGAGTTGTGAGAGCTGGAGAAACAGCAGCATCAGAACTCCTGAGTCTTCCCAACACCAAACCATGGAAGAGCCTCTGAGGAAGAGGAATCAGAGCCAGCTTTATAGGAGCTTCAGCACTAAAGTTAAGTCTCTTCCTTTTGAAAGGCCGTTAGGGATTAAAACCCATTGGGGATCTTAGAAAATCAAGCATTGACCAGACAAGGGTTTCAGAGACATAGAGCCTTGGGAGAATATCTGTATGCAGGAAGAGTGCAAATTGTGTGAGGCTGAAGTGTTGCTGCACTTTGTGGTTTGTTTTTTTTCATTGCTGCAAGAGTTCTAAGTGATTATAACCCAGAAAACCATTGTGTTAAAATAGAGCCGGCTTCCTGATTTAGGGAGATTTTTTTTTTCACGTTATTACTGTCTTAAATTGAAAGGGGAATTTTGGAATTGCCAGCTGGGTGTCGTCTGTGGTTTTCCCTGCAGTAGTGTATTCTGCATTCTCTTTGTTAAAAGACAGTGATCCTGTCTGATGAGCAACTGAAAAGTGATAGAGAAAATGCATTAAGGAAACTTAAGAGCCCTGAAGCTGTTCAGATAGCAGTTACTTTTTGTACTTTCCAAACCTAAATACTGAAAGGATTTGTGCGAAAAAGTGATAGAGAAAATGTATGGGGGAATTGAAATGGTATTAAAAAATGGTTTTGATTGTGAGCAATAAAAATTGCTATGGATTGCATCTGAACTGCACTGGTGATTACAAGGAAACTACAAATAAATTTAAGAGAAACATAAGGAGAGGTTTGTTTTTTTTGTTTGTTTTTTTTTAGGTGCTTCCTTTTTGGTGTTGGTTTGTAACTGGAACAAGCCCAAGATAAATCATGATAGTGAAAGGGAAAACTCCCAGACTTATAGGCCAGTATCCCAGATACTGAGGGCAGTTTAATAGCAGCCCTAGACCAGGTCCACCTGTTTCACTGAAGGGATAGAGAGTGACTGCAGGTATAAAACACAAGGTCTTTAATTAGATTGAGTAGAGACAGCTATTAGCAACAGGAGAGCTACTTATGATAGTCTCTTAGGCTCAGGAGTATGGAGAGGAGAGGTCTGAGGACAGAGAGAGGTAGTGAGCCCCGACTTGAGGCTTTGATTGACTAAACTGTTTGTTCTGGCATAGGCTATCCTCCACTTGAGCCAAGACTCCTGAACTGCCTGTCAGACTACAACGTGCCTTTGCACCTGGAGTCGCATTACAGTGCTACTTGTTTTCATGTAGTGTCCCCTAGTCTTTGTATTTTTTTTTTTTTTTTTAAAGAGTAAATAACAGATTCACATTTACTCATTCTAGTCCTCTCATGATTTTATAGACCTCTATCATATTCCCCCTCAGCTGCTGCTTCTCCAGCTGAACAGCCCTAATGTCTTTATCCTTTCTGCAGAGGGGAGTCGTTCCATCCCCTTTATCATTTTGGTTCTCTTCTCTGCACCTTTTCCAGGGTAACTATATCTTTTTTGAGATGCAGTGACCAGAGCTGCACACAGTAGTCTAGGTGCAGTCTCACCATGGTGCAATACAGGGGTATTATGACTTTCCTCATTTTATTCTCCATTCCTTTCCTACTAATCCCTAGCATTCTGTTTGCAGAGGATTTCAAAATATTCATGATGATGCTGTGAAGGGTAGTAGGTATCTGAGTTCTTGCGGCGTAGTTGACGCAGCCTCGAGGGCGAACCCCCGAGGCTTACGCTGGCAGCTGGTGAACACGCCCTGTGGTGGGACAGTCTGAATCTTCACTTTACCAGTCACTTTCCTCTGGGGATGGGTTCTGGCAGCTGGCAAGTGGGTCCCTAGGGCAGTGAAGATAACTGAAGTCCAAAAGCACACCGGGGTCAGGAAGGGCAGCCAGGAGTCCGAGACAGGCCAAGGTCAGGCAAGGCAGCTAGCAAGAGTGGTCAGGTCTAGACAAGGAGTCAGGTCCAGATGGCAGGCCAATCATGGTCAGGTCCAAGCAAAATATCAAGATCTGGAGAGTCAGGCCAAGGGTGGATGGAAACACACTGAAGACACTGGACAAGACAGATAAGAGAAAGTGAGGCTGGAGAAGACAAGGCTGGAACATAGGAATCAGGAATGCTATGCAACACACACTGCAAGGCAGAAAAGCCATTGCTGAGGCAAGAAATGCTGCAGGACCTTTGCTTAAATAGCCCAATAGGCCTGATGATATCAGGAGGCATTGCTCTGTGTTTCCCACCACGGGGCCTAGCTTATGTGTGCACATACATTTATTTATTTATTTATTTATTTAATATACTGACATTCAATCTGAGATATCACATCGGTTTACATTCAGGTACTGTAGGTATTTCCCTATCCCCAGAGGGCTTACAATCTAAGGGGGTCATTTATTAAAATGCGCTAAGGCATTTTTGCATGTGTTAAGGGCTTATTGCATGTGAAAATGTGTTTAATGCATGCGATAGCACCATATTGTATGGTGTGATTCAAATTTGGAATATAGGAGGAGTTAGGGGTGGGGAGTGGGCTGGGTTTGCCTGTCTGCAAAGAGCTATTGCACAGACTTAACGCTGATTTTAACTACACCTTTTTGAATAGTGTTAAGCTATGTGATAGCTGCCGTGACTGGGTGGTAAGGTTTTATTGCATTTCGTGATGTCTCCCGGAAGGCCTATTTTATGTGAATTGAAGCAGAGAGAGAGAGACTAGCCGTAATGTCCTCTCCCAAGATAGATATTTGTATCCCTCTGGTAGGCCCACCTAGTAACTCAGGGCGAGGGTTAGGTGGTAGTGTAGGGGGTTAGGGGCCACTTTGACAGTCAATGTGAGACATACGAACAGAACAGTGGTCTCTTGTGAAGATCAGATGGCCTTTGGAGTGAGGAAACTCACTCCAAGATGGGATTTGGGCAATGTTCTCTCCACCTAGCTTGATGTTACCCAGAGTCCATCAAGCTAGGTTGAGATATCATTGCCCAAATCCCATCTTGGAGTGAGTTTCCTCACTCCAAAGGCCATCTGATCTTCACAAGAGACCACTGTTCTATTCGTACGTCTCACATTGACTGTCAAAGTGGCCCCTAACCCCCTATACTAACACCTACCCTCGCCCTGAGTTACTAGGTGGGCCTACCAGAGGGATACAAATACTTATCTTGGGAGAGGACATTATGGCTAGGCTCGCGCGCGCTCTCTCTCTCTGTGGTTGAATGCAGGAAATACAACAATTAGTGCAAATTGCATATTAGCATAAAATAGACCCCTTTTGCTATCACATGCGATACTTATTGCATTTTGATAAATCCAGGCCTAAGTTTGTAGCTGAGGCAATGGAGGGTAAGGGACTTGCCCAAGGTCACAAGGAGCGACAGCAGGACTCAAACCCTGGTTTCCTGGTTCTAGCCCACTGCTCTAACCACTAGGCTATTCCTCCTCCCTCATGCACCTAATGAGAAGCAGCAGCCTGGTTGGGATGGCAGTACAGTGGCAGTCAGCGGTGTGCAGCAATGGTGTAATCCTACTGCAACAGGATCGGACAGCAGCTGGGGTGAGTGCAGCAGCTCGCAGGGCAGTTCTATGAGCCACCGAACATGACTGATACTCGGATCCTTTTCCTGAGTGGTAACGCCTAATATGGAACCTAACATTGTTTAAGTACAGTGTGAGGGCCTCACTTTGCACTTATCTACATTAAATTTCATTTGCCATTTAGATGCCCAGTCTCACAAGGTCCTTCTGCAATTTCTCACAATCTGCTTGTGATTTAGCACTCGAAATTTTGTGTCATTGCTCGGAATTCCTCTCTCCTGATTATTTATAAATATATCAAAAAGCACCAGTCCCAGTACAGATCCTTGAGGCACACTACTGTTTATCCTTCTCCACTGAGAAAACTGACCATTCTCTGTTTCCTGTCTTTTAACCAGTCTCTCATGGGGCACTTCGTCAAATGCCTTCTGAAAATTCAAATGCACTACACCCACTGGCTCACCATTTATGCACGTTTATTAACCCCTTCAAAAAAAGTAGCAGATTGCTGAGGCAAGATTTCCCTTGTGTAAATCCATGCTGTCTGTGTCCCATTAAATCTGTTCTGTAAAGAAACAGCCTCTCTCTGGAGGTGAAAGAGGCAAATTCCTGAATTCAAGAAAACGTGGAATAAGCAGAGGGGATATCTGAGGTAGCGGTAGGGACTATAGAGCTGAGCAATTCGTGTGGCTGGGTTTTTTTTTTTTTCCTGCAGTCATGTTTCTTTGTAAGTGCAAAGCAAACCTGTCTCCAGCTCCACCGTCTGGAATTCTTCTGCTCAGTCCAGATAACTGTGTAGGTCCTGTTCACACAAGTTTGTGTGGATGAGTAGGTATGCTTACTTATAACAGCTTGGTAGTATTATGTTGTTTTAAGTCTTGTTTTGTTTTCCTGTTTAGTAATGTGTCAATTTTATGAAAATTGAATATATTATTAGTTTATATTTTACATTTATTCTGTAATCAGCTTAGCATGGTGATCCTTTATAGACTGAATATAAATATATTTAAATTAATGTTTACCCACAGATTGGATGGGTGATTTTTAAAAAGCCCCTTTCTGCGGGTAAAATACTATTTTACCTGTGGAATTTACCCTCTCAGAAGGTAATTTTCAAAGGCACTTCTGCAGACAAAGTAGTGCTTTGTACATAGAAATGGCTCTTTACAAAACTGCACGATCGAAATGTGTATAAAATAATGCACATACACACTGTCTGCACATACGTTTATGCATGTAGGGGAGAAGCAACCCTATGTGTTCTGGGTGGGATCGGGACTTATGTGCATACTTTTGTATTTAAAATAGCACGCATATAGTCCTCTCTGCAAAATAATGCACAACAAATAACAATTGTAATTGTGTGCACAGCAGAGATGGACTGGAGTTTCACCTTTACCAGCTGCTTTCCCTGCAGGCTGAGCCCCTGGGTTCCGGGGGCAGCAGCTCTTAGGAGAACATCTCTGAGGAAGAGGACTAACTGGAAATGAAGCGGACCAATGGTGAGGTGGTCGCTGCACATTGTAGCTGATGAAGATTGAAGACAGGCTGAGGCTGAAGATGAAGACAGAACTCCGGTAGTGACAACAAATCTACCAATGAGGTAGACGACCTGGGGCCGAGGCAAGGAGGTGCTGCTGAGGGATTCTTTTATAGGCAGGAGCACCACATCATCAGGAGGCATCGTGGGGAGGTTTCCTGCCACAGGCCCTTTAAATCAGGGCAGTTTGGGGATGCACATGCCTAGGAGCTGGGCAGAAGGAGAGAGAGAGCGACAGCTGTGCCTTCGCTGCCAAAGGAGAAAGTGCTGCACTAGAGCAGGCACTGGAAAGTGAAAGGAGGAGAGTGTAATTCTGAACATTGGCCCGAGGCGCAGAAAAAGCTTGTCCTGGCAATGGTGACAGCATTGACCCAGCTTGGAAAGAAAAGCTTCAGTGTGCAGGGTTGCTGCATTGTCCCACACAGCCTGGGTAGAGGAGGGAGCAGTGGGATTGATCATTGATGGGGAGAGAGCTGGAGGGGGTCAACTTGGGATAAGGGGGAGGGAGAAAAGGGCTGGAGTGATGGGCTTGAGCCTGGGGAAAGGAAATAGGAGGGGTAGAGCTGGATGGGAGATGGGACAGATACATAGTGACATTATGTTGTTGTCTGATTTATCTTGGGTTTTTAGCCCTTCAAGGTTTGGATAAGTTCTTGGAGGAGGTCCATTAACTGCTATTGTAAGATGAATTGGTTAACTGTGCCTGAATGCATTGAATTAAAAATCATAATGACGCTGTACAGACTTCTTGTTACCGGTCCGGTCGCGAGTGCCGCGACCAGGCCCTTACCTCCATGCTGCTGGCCCCATTCCCACTTTCCTTGGCTTCATTCTCGGCCTGGTTAGCAGAGTTCCCGTGGGGGTAATGCCGCCGCCGAACTTCTGAAGGATGCCCTGCCTCTAGGCGCGCGCATGCGCCACTTGGGCGCTTATCTAGGCCCGTCCTGCCATTGAAGACTCCGCCCAGTTCCTGACGTCAGACGCCCGGCCTAGATAAGCCGGCCGCGGACATCCTGACTTTGCCTTGCAACCGGGTTCCTTGCGTTCCCCAGTTGCTCCGAGCCCCGGAGTGGGTTGTCTGTTTCCCGAACTCGCTAGGTTCCTGCTTGCTACAGTACCTGTCCGGTTCCTGCTTGCTCGCTACAGTGCCTGCCTGCCTGCCTGCTGCAGTTCCTGCCTGGTTCCAGTACCCAAGTGTTGCTAATGTTCTTGCCTGGTTCCAGTTCCCGAATCCCGTTACTGTTCTAGTCTGGTTCCAGTTCTTCAGCCTGCCTGTTCCTGCCTCAGATCCACTACTCGCCTAAGTCCCAGCGGCCGGGCTCCTACGGGCTTCTCCCGGAGGAGCACCAACTTCCAGGGTGAAGAGCATTGTCTTCAGGCTGCCTGACATCTGCCTCCCGACCTGCTAAGTCAAGAGACACTAGAACATCTTTCCCAGTCTCCCGCAGGCCGGCCCAAGGTTCCACTAAACAGAGATTCCATAACACTTCTTAATGCAGATGTTTCTCATTGGTCAAATTCATTGCTACGCATTTACAAACCAACCAATTAAATTTGTTAGACATTCCCTCCGTGTGACAAGCACGTTTATTTTTAAAAAGAGAGACATCATTTTAAATTGCTGCTCCATCTCTATGGAATCTCATCCCATTTGAATTACGTACTCTGGATAATGGAAAAAAATGTAAAAGGCTTTTGAAAGATTTCTTACTCCACCGCGCCTTTAGAATTTTCTAAAGTGCAATAGCTTTGCTAAGTTTAGAAGCTGTTTGCAAGGTCTGATGTATGACTCATTTATAATTCTGCAACATCTAGATTGAGTTTTTCTGTAAGGTGTATAAAGGTGAACCGGTAGATATAGTATACTTGGATTTTCAGAAGGCGTTTGACAAAGTTCCTCATGAGAGGCTTCTAGGAAAAGTAAAAAGTCATGGGATAGGTGGCGATGTCCTTTCATGGATTGCAAACTGGCTAAAAGACAGGAAACAGAGAGTAGGATTAAATGGACAATTTTCTCAGTGGAAGGGAGTGGACAGTGGAGTGCCTCAGGGATCTGTATTGGGACCCTTACTTTTCAATATATTTATAAATGATCTGGAAAGAAATATGACAAATAATCAAATTTGCAGATGACACAAAATTGTTCAGAGTAGTTAAATCACAAGCAGATTGTGATAAATTGCAGGAAGACCTTGTGAGACTGGAAAATTGGGCATCCAAATGGCAGATGAAATTTAATGTGGATAAGTGCAAGGTGATGCATATAGGGAAAAATAACCCATGCTATAATTACACAATGTTGGGTTCCATATTAGGTGCTACAACCCAAGAAAGAGATCTAGGTGTCATAGTGGATAACACATTGAAATCGTCGGTTCAGTGTGCTGCGGCAGTCAAAAAAGCAAACAGAATGTTGGGAATTATTAGAAAGGGAATGGTGAATAAAACGGAAAATGTCATAATGCCTCTGTATCGCTCCATGGTGAGACCGCACCTTGAATACTGTGTACAATTCTGGTCGCCCCATCTCAAAAAAGATATAATTGCGATGGAGAAGGTACAGAGAAGGGCTACCAAAATGATAAGGGGAATGGAACAACTCCCCTATGAGGAAAGACTAAAGAGGTTAGGACTTTTCAGCTTGGAGAAGAGACGACTGAGGGGGGATATGATAGAGGTGTTTAAAATCATGAGAGGTCTAGAACGGGTAGATGTGAATCGGTTATTTACTCTTTCGGATAGTAGAAAGACTAGGGGGCACTCCATGAAGTTAGCATGGGGCACATTTAAAACTAATCGGAGAAAGTTCTTTTTCACTCAATGCACAATTAAACTCTGGAATTTGTTGCCAGAGGATGTGGTTAGTGCAGTTAGTATAGCTGTGTTTAAAAAAGGATTGGATAAGTTCTTGGAGGAGAAGTCCATTACCTGCTATTAAGTTCACTTAGGGGCAGATTTTTAAAAAGTACGCTGTATTTTATAAGATACGCGCGTAGCTGCGCGTATCTTATAAAATCCGGGGTTGGTGCGTGCAAGGGGGTGCACATTTGTGCAACCTGCACGTGCCGAGCCCAGCGCGAGCTGCATGTTCCCTGCGAGGCCGCTCCGATTTCAGAGCGGCCTCAGAGGGAACTTTTCTTCGCCCCCCCCCCCCCCCTTACCTTTGTCGGCAAAGTTACGCCTGCTGAAGATAGGGCAAGCAATATTGCAATCTCTATCCTCCTGTCAACGGTGACTGCCACACTGTCAAAGATCTCGTCCAAACACATATATCATAAACGACGTGATCGGGAGCTTGGGACTCCCATGACAGCATGGCTAGTTCAGCCCTGCTATCGACGGGAAAAAGCAAGTTTGCTTACCGTAAACGATGTTTCCGTCGATAGCAGGATGAATTAGCCATGCTGACCCACCCTCCTCCTTGGCAGTCACCTAGTCTTTGACTACACTACAGCTTAATTACAGACTGAGGAGATTCCGTTACTTTCCTGCGCGGGAACACACGCGCAGCCGCAGAGAGCAAAGCTCTGTTCTCTGCTTTGACAAGCTCCACCTCCCGGGCCTGATTGACAGATCCCATGACAGCATGGCTAATTCATCCTGCTATCTACAGAAACATCGTTTACGGTAAGCAAACTTGCTTTTATCCTCACAGGTACATCCCCAATGCACCCAATACCTTCTTTATCCTTACAGGTACATCCCCAATGCACCCAATACCTTCTTTCCTGCACACATTTTTCATCCATGAGTTAAAGTTCTCTGTGAGGATAATTCCTTCTTCTGTAGCCAGGCAGCATTTCTGAGAAAGCAATGGATTTGTCCAGTTCCCTTCTCAAATTTCTGTTGAAAGTTTACCAAATCATCATTTTCCATATTCTTTGTACTTTGGTGCACAATGATCTCAAGTTCACCTGCCTTTTACATTTCTCCACAGAAAAATACATGTGCAACTCACATGGCATTTCTTCAGGAGATCCACTTGGATGAGGATGAGCACAAGAAACTGCAAAGTGACTTGTATGAGCACTGTTTACTTGAAAGGTTTTAATCCAAAGTCAACGACAAACCTTTTCCATTGGAAATAAAATCAGCAGAACCAGGGGTCACAATTTATAACTCCTGGGAGGAAGACTCAGAACCAATGTCAGGAAGTATTTCTTTACGGAGAGGATGGTGGATGCCTGGAACGCCCTTCCGGAGGAAGTGGTGAGGACCAAAACTGTGAAGGATTTCAAAGGGGCATGGGATAAACATAAAACCAGGAGGATGGGAATGAAGAGAAGAGGTATGAGGGTGGCTTGTGGGAATGATGGATACTACCTGGTGATTAATATAATACCCTTATTCAATAAACATTCACACGGTTAATGAGACTCCAACATTGCTCTATGCTTCAACGGCAAGAGGAAATGTGGAAAAGAGGAGTTCAGTCAGGCAACAACCAACAAGGTAGCACAATTTGGGTAAATAAATAAATAAATGTGAGAGTAGCTTGCTTGCTGCAGCAGTTACTACCCTAAACCAATTAAGTCTGATCCTTAACTTTCAATGCATATCCAGCAAAGCTCACTGCTTCAACAGCAGGGGAATGAAGAAAAGTAGATTTTTCCTGGCGTGTAGCCAGATGGACTCAGAACGAATGGGTATAGTATGCTCGTGCTAGCAGTTGGAGACGGATCTGACGTCAGCACGGGTATATATACCCCCACAGGAAGCGTAGCAACTTAGTAATTTCCGTCTCCAAAGCAGTTTGGAGAGCCTGCACGCTGGTTGAGCGAGTTTTCCAAATCTACTTTTTCTACTTACTACAACTTCTACAAACATCGAGCCCCACGCTCCTGCGGTGATACCCAGGGGGTCCCTCCCCCAGTTGAGCTTCCCAGGGTGATTTCCGTGGTCCCCCGGAGGTCTAAGTCCTCGGTCCGGTGGCTGAATCGCGGCAGGGACACAGCCCCCGGGCAAGGTTCGGGTGAGGCTTACGAGGCGCCTTGGTCCCGGCGTGGACGAGGCTGTGGGTGCATATCCTCAAAACGCGGCAGTGAAGGTATTTCCCCTCTCCCCCGCAGCCGGAGACCGCCCGAGTTCCAGCCGGGAAGCGCCGAGGATCAGGTAAGGTGTACGGCTTTATTCTGGTCTCCGAGGAGTCGAGGATCGGCGGCTTGGTACGCCGTGGAGGGCGCCATTTTGTGGCCTTGTTCAGGTATTGAGCGCCCGAGATAGGCGCAGATACTAAGCGCATATTCTATCCCACATTGTGCGCATATTGCTAGCCGCTTATTGCTGAGAGCATACTGACAAATGTTGAGCGTGTATTGCTAACTAGAGATGTGAATCGTTTTCCATATCGTCTTAACGATAGAAATCGTGTGGCAGGGCAAGAAAATCGTGTTAGGCACGATTTTTTAGTTAAAAAATCGTTAATCGTTTTTTCCGATTAGTGCGCACTAACGGGAGTTAGTGCGCACTAACTGAAAATGATACAATTTGACACTTTTCAGGTCAGTTAAGGTCAGTTTAGGAATGAATATGTATTCCTATTGGCTGCCCTCTTATTTATTCATGTTACCAAGCTTCCCACTGACAGTATATGGGGGATGGGAACTGGAAACAGTTGGTAGCTTGACAAAACAAGTAATGTGATCAGTCAATGTGACTAGAACTTGTGCCCTAACCCTGATACCAGGGGTATTGTGATCTTCCTGCACACAGTGCCCTATCCCTATTAATACCAGGAGTGTTGTGATCTTCCTGCACACAGTGCCCTATCCCTATTAATACCAGGGGTGTTGTGATCTTCCTGCACACAGTGCCCTATTCCTGATACCGGGGGTGTTGGGATCTTCTTGCACACATCCCGGTATCAGGGATAGGGCACTGCATGCAGGAAGATCACAACACTCCTGGTATCAGGAATAGGGTACTGTGTGCAGGAAGATCACAACACCCCTGGTATTAGGGATAGGGCACTGCGTGCAGGAAGATCACAACACTCCTGGTATCAGGAATAGGGTACTGCGTGCAGGAAGATCACAATACCCCGGAGGAGTGAGGGTCAGGCAGCTCCCCCCTGCCTGTGAAGCCAGCCTCTCACTAGTAATGCAGGGAGGGAGCTGTCTCAGACTTCACCATCCTCCCCCCCCCCCCCCCCCCCCCCCTCTCACCCACACACCATTCACTAGCTGGGACATGGGGGAAGTCAGGAGTGAGGGTCAGGCAGCTCCCCCCTGTCTGTGAAGCCAGCCTCTCACTAGTAATGCAGGGAGGGAGCTGTCTCAGACTTCACCATCCTCCCCCCCCCCCCCTCTCACCCACACACCATTCACTAGCTGGGACATGGGGGAAGTCAGGAGTGAGGGTCAGGCAGCTCCCCCCTGTCTGTGAAGCCAGCCTCTCACTAGTAATGCAGGGAGGGATCTGTCTCAGACTGGTATCAGGGATAGGGCACTGAGTGCAGGAAGATCACAACACCCCTGGTATCAGGAATAGGGCACAGGTTCTAGTCATATTGACTGATCACATTACTTTTTTTGTCAACTACCAACAGTTTTCATTTCCCATCCCCCCAACCATCACCTCAGTGGGAACCTGGTTAACATCAATAGATAAGAGGGCAGCCAGCCAATAGGAACACACATTCATTCCTAACTGACCTTTACTGACCTGGAAAGTGTCAATTTGTATCATTTTCAGTTAGTGCGCACTAACTCGGAGTTAGTGCGCACTAACTCCCGTTAGTGCGCACTAACACGATTTAACGATTTTTAACGATAAATCGTTAGAATTTCTATTGTATCGTATTCTATAACGATTTAAGACGATATTAAAATTATCGGACGATAATTTTAATTGTTAAAAAACGATTCACATCCCTATTGCTAACCGCTTCTTGCTGAAGGCATTTGAATGACATTGTGCGCATATTGCTAGCCGCTTATTGCTGAGAGCATACTGAAGAAAATAAATAAATAAATATAGATAAAATTTGTTGAGCGTCTCTTGCTAGCCACTTCTTGCTGAGTGCATATTGAATAATATTGGGTGTGTATTACTAACCGCTTATTGCTGAGAGCATATTACATACCATTGAGCGTGTATTCCTGACCGCATACTGCTTAGCGCATATGGCATATCATTGAGCGCCTATTGCTGCCGCATATTGTTAAATGGAACAGAACGCCTCAGCATCTTCAGCGGGGGGGCCTCAGGCATTAAAGCCCTTGGCCTCTGCTCTGCATGCCAGCTTCGAGCCACGCACAGTGAAGAGCCAGACTCCCTATGTGCCCAATGTGAGGAGGCCGTGGGACCCTCGGACCAGTCTCAGCCACGTTTTGCTGATAGCTCCCCAGGAGCTACCCCGGATTTGGCGGTCAGGCTCGACCAATCAGGAATCCTGGGGGATCTTGTACCCCGGCGATTAGAGGCTGCTTCAATTTCCTGGGTTGATCTCTTTAAGGGAATTCATGCCTTTGTACAGATGCAAACGGCGTCCCATCCAGGCCCTGCGGTTCCAGTTGTTCCTGTTGTTCCTGCTGTTTTGGCGGTCCCTGTGGTGCCTGCGGCTGCCGCTGCGGTGGCAGCTCCAGCGGATCCTGTTTCTGGACCTTCACGCCTTTATCGCGAGCGGGACCTCCCGCCGCTGGACAGTCCAGAGCAGTCAGACCAGGAGGTTTCACCGGATGAGTCTGAACTCCCGGACGAGGGGGACCTTCCCCAAAGGATTGAGCCATATAGAACCATGAGGCGGTTCTTCCCCCAAAGAGGATCTCTCGAACCTAGTGTCTCAGTGCCTGGCGGAGTTGGATATTACAGGTCCCAGTGCTACAGTGCCCTCTGCGCAGAACCCCCTACTGGAAGGTCTTCGTCCTACAGCCTGCCACTTTCCATTCTTGCAAGCAGCACAACAACTGATAGATTTAGAATGGGCTGCACCGGCGGCCGCATTCAAAGGGGGTCAGGCCCTGACGGGCATGTACCCACTGGCGCCGGCTATCCGGGAGCTGCTGGCATGCCCTCAGGTGGACGCCTTGATTAACGCTGTGGTCAAGCGCACTACCATCCCAGTTGAAGGGGGGGCGGCCCTCAAGGAGCCTCATGACCGGCGACTGGACACCATTCTGAAACAGACTTTTGAGGTGGCAGCTCTATCTTTGCGAATCGCTACCTGCTGCACAGTGGTGACGCGTGCCTGTTTGTCACAGGTCAGGAACAACGCTCCAGCAGCAGACATGGAGTCCGCTCTTTCGTTCCTCACGGATGCGGCATCAGACCTAGTCCGAACAACAGCCAAGGGGATCTCATCCTCCGTGGCTGCCAGGAGGCAGCTCTGGATCCGGAAATGGTCAGCCGATGTGCCTTCAAAGACACGCCTCACCAGATTGCCCTTTAAGGGCTCTTTCCTTTTTGGCAGCGACCTTGATAAACTGGCCAGCACTTGGGGCACTTCTCCAGTACCTCGACTGCCGGAAGATCGGTTCAGGAGGAATCAGCGCGCCTTTCCAAGGCCCTCCAGGGGTAGAAGCTCCCAGCGCTTCATTCCCTACAGGAGTCGATACTAGGCACCTCGTCCTCCGGCCATGAACCAGTCCTTTCGGACCAAGCAGCGCAAGAGGGGAGCAGGCCCGGGCTCCGGTCCCGGCCACACCTCACAATGAGAATCCGCCGATCCATCTGGGGGACGGAGCCATAGGGAGCAGGTTAACCCTCTTCTACCCGAGATGGGTCGAGATTACGTCGGACCAGTGGGTCCTCGCCATCATCCGAGAGGGGTATTATCTGGATTTTCATCATCTCCCTCCGGACAAGTTTGTGGAATCTTCCTGTCCCACACACAAGAAGGCGGCATTGGAAGCTACCCTGGCGAGGCTCCTGTCCTTGAAAGCCATCATCCCAGTACCTGCCTGGGAAGTGAATTCTGGACACTATTCCATTTATTTCATGGTACCCAAGAAAGGGGGCACTTTTCGGCCCGTACTGGACCTCAAGTCGGTCAATCGATACTTAAGGGTCCCGAGGTTTCGCATGGAAACTCTGCGTTCCGTCAAAACCGCAGTACTGCCAGGAGAGTTCCTCACGGCATTGGACCTGTCAGAAGCCTACCTGCATATCCCGATCCATCCAGATCATCAGCGCTACCTACGTTTCAAGGTTCTAGGGCGCCACTTCCAGTTTCGGGCTCTGCCCTTCGGGTTGGCCACGTCACCGCGGACCTTCACCAAGGTGGTCGTAGTGATAGCAGCGGCACTCAGGCGGGAAGGAATTTTGGTCCATCCCTACCTAGACGACTGGCTGATCAGGGCGAAATCTCGAGAGGAGAGCATTCGGACAACCGACAGAGTGATCGCCCTTCTGGAAAGTTTGGGCTGGGTAATCAACCTCAGCAAGAGCTGCCTGCAGCCCTCCCAGTCCCTGGAATACCTGGGAGTACAGTTCGACACCCGGGCAGACACAGTCAGTCTCACTGCCAAGAGAAAGTTGAAACTTCAGCAGCGCATCCAGTATTTGATGGGAGCCAGTCGGCCCATAGCTTGGGATTATCTGCAGGTTCTCGGTCTCATGGCATCCACCCTGGAAGTGGTACCTTGGGAGAGGGCCCATATGAGACCTCTACAACACTCCCTGCTCTCCTGTTGGAGCCCCTGTCTACGGAACTATTCCACGCACCTTCATCTTCCAGCGAAAGTGCGGACCCAGTTGCGGTGGTGGTTGCAGTCCAACCACATGAGCAGGGGGTCGCAGATGTCATCACTCACGTGGACCTTGCTCACCACAGACGCCAGCCTGAGCGGATGGGGAGCACACTGCGAAGAACTTACCGCACAAGGGAGGTGGAACAGAGAAGAGTCAGCGTGGAACATAAACCGTCTGGAGGCCCAGGCAGTCTGATTGGCATGCCTTCAATTGGCTCACAGACTGAAGTACAGAGCAGTCAGTGATGTCCGACAACGCTACCATGGTGGCATACATCAACCGTCAGGGCAGAACCAGAAGCCGTCAAGTATCTCTGGAGATCGCCCCACTGATGGCTTGGGCAGAGGCGAATCTGCAGGACATCTCCGCCATCCACATTGCAGGGAAGGACAATACCACGGCAGACTTCCTCAGCAGAGAGAGCCTAAATCCGGGAGAGTGGCAGCTGTCACCCACAGCCTTCCAGATGATTGTGGATCACTGGGGGATTCCGGACATGGATCTGCTGGCGGATGAGTCCAACGCTCAAGTACCTAGATACTTCAGCCGCAAGCGCGACCCGTTCTCATACGGCATCGATGCCCTGATCCAGCCATGGCCTCCAGGGACTCTGCTATACGCATTTCCTCCGTGGGCTCTGCTGGGCGCCATCATCCACAGGATTCAGAGACCCCGGGGCCTAGTTCTTCTAGTGGCACCAGACTGGCCAAGAAGACCCTGATACGCGGACATGAGAAGACTACTGGCAGGGGAGCCTCTTACCCTGCCTCCTCTCCGGGACCTTCTACGTCAAGGTCCCATCCTTCACGAGGATCCAGCTCAATTCTCTCTTACGGTATGGCCATTGAGAGGGCTAGACTGAAGAAAAGAGGTTACTCGGAGCCCGTGATTGATACACTCCGAGCTCGCAAGTTTTCCACATCCCTCACCTACGTTCGGATCTGGAGAGTGTTTGAAGCATGGTGCGACACTCATGGCACCAATCCACATACGACTACAATCCCTATTGTGTTGGATTTCCTGCAAGATGGACTTCAGAAGGGTCTCTCCCTCAGCTCCATCAAGGTTCAGGTGGCTGCGCTGTCTTGCTATGGTCCCAGGAGGGATGGCAAGACCATTGCCAGGCACCCAGATGTTTCTCGCTTCCTGCAAGGAGTCAAGCATATTCGTCCGCCACTGAAGTGGCCTGTGCCCTTATGGAACCTCAACCTTGTTTTGGATTTCCTCGCGGGATCTACCTTCAGACCCCTTCGGGGCCTGTCTCTCTAACATTGAAGATGGTGTTCTTGCTGGTTGTCTGTTCAGCACGCCGCGTCTCGGAGCTACAAGCACTGTCCTGCCGTGATCCCTTTCTCAGAATCACTCCTGAGGCTATCCATCTTCACACGGTTCCCTCCTTTCTACCTAAAGTGGTTTCACAGTTTCATCTTAACCAAACCATATCCTTGCCTACCACGGCGGGTTTGAAGAAATCTGAAGAAGGGCATCTACTACGCCATCTCGACATTGGCAGATTGCTGCCCAGATATCTGGAAGTGACACAAGAAGTCCGAAAGACGGACCATCTGTTCGTCCTGCACAGCGGGAAGAAGCAAGGTGAAGCAGCCTCGCGACCCACCATCGCCCGCTGGATTAAAGAAGTTATCAGAGCAGCTTACGTGGAGGCTGGGAAGTCTCCACCTCTACAAGTCAAGGCTCATTCTACCAGAGCACAAGCGGCATCCTGGGCGGAATCCAGGATGCTGTCCCCTGCAGAAATATGTAAAGCAGCGACGTGGTCTTCCCTCCATACCTTTTCCAGGTTCTACCGTCTGGATGTCCAGGCCAGGGAGGACTCCGCATTTGCGAGGGCGGTACTACATGGTCCTCAGGCAGCCTCCCGCCCAGGCTGGGAGTAAAGCTTTTCTACATCCCATTCATTCTGAGTCCATCTGGCTACACGCCAGGAAATGTTGAGATTACTTACCTGATAATCTCCTTTTCCTTAGTGTAGACAGATGGACTCAGCATCCCGCCCTGCTGCCTGTGTACATGGGTTTCACCGATTCAAGGTAAGCCATGTCATTTGTTTACATAAGAGCGTACACTCTACCAGGTGTCAATGCCTTCCGGTTGTGACTGCTGGCGGTCTCCAGCTACGATCAATCGGTCAGGGGAATCCTGTTTCACTATTTCACTGAGCGTCAGTACACACATCCATAACAGCTTTTGCAAGGAAGATTACTAAATTGCTACGCTTCCTGTGGGGGTATATATACCTGTGCTGACGTCAGATCCGTCTCCAACTGCTAGCACGAGCATACTATACCCATTCGTTCTGAGTCCATCTGTCTACACTAAGGAAAAGGAGATTATCAGGTAAGTAATCTCAACATTATATTCATTCAGACAACAAAGGACTGAATGGCACAGTCTGGGTAAACAAATAAGCATGGGAGTAGCTTGATTATTGCGGAGGTTGCTACCCCTAACAAATTAAGCCTGATAATTCACTTTGAATGCATATCCAGCACAGCTCACTGCTTCAATGGCAGGGGCAATGAAGAAATAGGATTTACATCCAGCCAACATCTAACAAGGTATTGATCTGAGCAGCATGAGTATACAAACATCGGGGTATACAAACATTGCTTGATACGATGGTTATTACCCTCAAACATTAAGCCTTATACTTCACTTTGATACAGCTCCACCACTGCTCTCTGCATCAATGGCGGGGGGTGGAAGCAAATTAGAATAAAAAAGCTACCAATAAGGGCCATGAACTCAGCGGTCGGAGTAACAGATAAGTATGAGAAAATATGTGTGCAAGCTTGCTGGGCAGACTGGATGGGTCTATTGGTCGTCTTCTGCCGTCATTTCTATGTTTCTATGTGTATATATAGAAGAAAGCAGTGAGCATGAGACCCGCCCCTTTATGACATCATTCCGCCCAGCGTCGAGCCGGTAAATGGCGCCATTCCACCTGGCATCGCACGCCGGGCGTCACGCTTCGTGCAACCCTTTGTGCCACCTTTTTTGTTTTTTTGTTTTTTTTTTTTTAATTCTATTAAATTTTCTATAACATTTACAATGAAAAGAAATCATGGGATACATTTTCAAATTCAAAAACAGAGGAAATACTTACAAGAAATAAAAATTTACATATTATCCCAACTAAACAGTCCACTTTATCTGGGAAGCCTCTCTATAAGATATTTAAAGAAAATATGTCTAAATCTAGACTAATAAGTAGATCCTTTTTTTTTTGACCAAATTAATTAACCGTCATGTAGACTGCTCACGAACCCCAGATCCCCCTTTATCCAGAAGAAATACCTCCAGGTGTTCCGGTTGAAGAAAAACAAATTTGTTTTTTTGATAGGTAATAATACATTTGCATGGGAATTTGAGGAAGAATGTAGCCCCAATGGCTAAAACCCTTCCTCGCATTGCCAAAAACTGTTTCCTTCTCACCTGGGTCGATCTTGAGACATCTGGAAATATTTGAACAGTTTTACCACAGAATAAGAAATTTTTATTTTTAAAATATTTCTGCAGAACAAGATTCTTTTCAATCTCTAATCCGAAAACCACTATTAAAGTAGCTCTTGATGTTATATCATCCCCAGAAGCTTCTAGGAAAGATGTCAAATTGGGACTTCTATCATTTATTTCCTCCATCCCACTCTCATTTACTTTCCCATCCCTCTTATAATTAGAGATATAATACATATTTGATATTAATAATTCACTACTTATACCCAACACCTCTTTAACATATTTTTTAAACAGCTCTTGCACAGACAACAGTCTGGTATATGGAAAATTTAAGAGTCTTAAATTGTTTTCCAACATTTCTATGTTTCTATAGATTATTAAAGAGTCCTTAATAAATGCAGTCCCGCTAGTTTGTAGAGAGGTAATTTGATTAGTCATCATCTTGTCTGCAGATTCTAACTGCTCTATTCTTTTCCCATGGTCGTCAATCTTTCCTTTAATCTCAGCAGCAAAGACAGTGGACTGGGTCATGGATTGAGAGAGTCTCATTTCCATTTTCGTTACAGCCTTCCATATATCTGCCAGTGAGATGTTATCAGGGTCTGCCAGTTCAGCTTTCCCTTCCACTATTCCAGCAGACGGAACAGATTCCAGTACTCTGGTTCCTCCCTCTGCTGAATTTGGCATTTCAGTAACATGGGTGGTATTTAAAACACTTACCACCATATTACTGCGATCTTTGACAGCTATTTGGTCCTGGACGGGGCTTGCGCTCATCCCAGAAGAGAAGGATAAATCCTGGGCAATCTCTCCAGTTAGTTGACTCCCCCTACGGATCAAATGATTATCCATAGGGCCTTTCATCTCCTTAGAGGCTGGGGTAGATGTAGTAGGTTTTATCTTTCTTTTCTTCCCCATAGGGAGCTCTCCACAAATTTCCTCCCAGGGGCGCGCCCCTTTGGCGCGCGGCTTCGGCGCGCCGGCGGCTGCGCGCCGCTGTGCCGGTCTTTAAATAGCACAGCCCCGTCAGCTGGCAATGACGTCGGGGTTTGGGAGGCGGGTTCAGCGGCTTACCGGAGCAGTCCCCCTCGTCCTCTCGCGATCTCTCTCGCACCCGGAAGGCTTCCCCTTTTTTGTTTTTTAACTTCTATGTTTCTTCTACTTCTTCTTTTGTTTACCTTTCTCTTTTTTCTTAGTTGTTATCCCTTGTTAACAATTTTCCTTGTTGTTAATGTTTCAATGTATTTGAGAAAGGTAACATTTTTCCTGCATCTTCTGTTTTAATGTAAACTGGTATGATTTGTATTTTATACAAGAATGTCGGTATATAAAAATTAAATAAATATGTTAGATACTGGGCAAGAGACTCAAAAAGGGGTTGAAATAACAACAGTTTGAAACTTGTGAGCAGTAGCGCCAGTCATCAAGGCTTCAACATTTCTCCACCTAACTTGTGGATTTCCCACCATCCCTACAAGTTGAGTCAAATGGAAAGGACAGGACTTGCCTTCCTTTCTTTCACAGTTAGCTCCCTACGGCCCTCACTATGGAGTCCCCTTCTAGAATGTATTTATCTTCTTTTGGGTGTCTCTGCTCTCTCTTGTAAATTCATTACTACAGCAGACTCCCTCATTAACTTTAATCCCTATTCCAGGTGTCTCTGGAGGCTTCTCCTGCATGTGCCACAACAGATACCTTTGAGCCACAGCCGAGTTTCCCCTAAGCCTGTAGTAAGATAGACTCTTCTCCTCCTTCTAGAAGAAGTCTGTGCCAGTGGCATGGGGTAGAGCAGTCTCTAGGGTTGTTCTTTGAATGCGTTGTACTCACCCCTTAGGCTAGTAAGTTTCCTTTTTAACAGACTCCCTACAGATACCTAAATGCTCTATACAATACCCTTCAGCAGAGCATTTATGTACCTCTTATACATGGAGGGGATCACATGCACCTGTCTCTCCTTGCATGGGTTTTACTATGGAAATATTTAGTGATAACTCACAGAAGCTCCTCCTGGATTCTGAGGTATAATGTTCTCATACGGGGCTGGAGATGCTTTGCTCACATCATGGACCTCAAACATATTCTCTTTGTCACCTGGAGCATGAGATGGAAAAAACATAAGGTTTGGCCTCCGATTCTCACTCTGTGATAAAACTGTTTACCAAAGCTGGGGAGGCACTTACTAGTTTTTCCTCTCTGGTAGTTGTTGCATTTCTTGTAAAAAAGAACAGCCGCAGTGATCAGTAGAACAGCACCAAGGCCAGTACCACAGGTGACTCCTACTTCAATCTTCCAAGTCCAGTCAGGCTGTACTGAGAAAATACGGGCCTCACGGTTACAGGACTCCAGAACCTAGGACAGTACAGTCCCACAGATTCTACTCCTATATATCCTCTATTCCTTCCTCCCTCCATAATTCCTTCTTAAGGTAGTTCCTAAATATTATCCATACTATTCTCCCACAACTCCCCCTTAACATTAGTATTAATAATAATGTATATAGTTTATACCAGATGTATGCAGCACTGTACAGATACACAAAATGGATGGTCCCTACTCCTTGGAGTCAAGACCGACAGAATAAAAAAAACATGGGCGAGATGTGTGGGGAGCAAATGAGGTAACAATGGCAAGGTACCCTGAGGCATGAGGGTCAGAGGGATCATCAATGTGGAAATGAAAATCCCCTAAACAGTGTTTTCCTTGCCTATGAACCATGTGAAGCTTCACCCTTTGTCACAGATTGGTGATGGTCTGCATGGGGTTTGGACATTGACATGGGCAGAAATTACACACAAAATAGGACCTTGAAACTATAAAAAAAAATCTGTGGTAGTGCTGGCGCATCTGCCCCAGAACCCCCCCCCCCCCCCCCCCTTACTGTAAAGGTTCAGAGGTCCTCTATATACACCCCAAAGATCAGACTTAACTGGACAAACAGCTGGGCATTGAGAATTCCCACTGGCTGATCGACCCTGAGATAGCTAGATAACTTTTTTTATCTGGCTAAAAAGTTATCCGGCTAGCTCAGGGGCAGGATGGGGCATTTGAGGGCGTAGTCAGCTACCCAGCTTGAGTTGCTGGATCACCCCAATTTTCATAGTTATCCAGCTCCGGCGGAACGCACTTTTAACCTGTGTTTGGACGCACGTTTTCGACGTGCTAGCTTTACCCCTTATTCATTAAGTAGTAATAGCGGGACAAAAACACGCGTCCAACCCCCCCGAAACTAATAGCGCCGCAACATGCAAATGAATGTTGATGGCCCTATTAGTAATTCCTGCGCGATTCAGTAAGTAAAATGTGCAGCCAAGCCGCAAATTTTACTTTCGGAAATTAGCGCCTCCCCAAAGGTAGGCATTAATTTCTGCCGGCACCGGGAAAGTGTACAGAAAAGCAGTAAAAACTGCTTTTCTGTACACCCTCCGACTTATTATCGTGGCAATATTAAGTCGGATGTCGCAAAAGTAAAAAATAATTCAAAATTTAAAAAAAAAATGTAAAATCGGCTCGCGGGTTGAAAACCGGACGCTCAATTTTGCCGGTGTCCGATTTCTGAACCCGTGGCTGTCAGTGGGTTTGAGAACTGACGTAAGCAAAATTGAGCGTCAGCTGTCAAACTCCTGACATCCGCCGCTTCTGTCAAAAAAGAGGCGCTAGGGATGCAATAGTGTCCCTAGCGTCTCTTTTTACCGTGGGCCCTAATTTGAATAATTTTCTTTAGTGAATCGCGCGCACAGGAGAGTGGCCTGTGCACGGGCCGGGAGAGTGGACATTCGCCTGCTCTCCCGCGAACTTTACTGTAGAGGCCTGATAGCTGGCTAACTTTAGGACAGCCTGGGAAACTGGATACTTATCCAGTCAACTGTGACACAGCCAGATAAATTCAGCAGCACGGTCACTCAATATCAAAGCATATTTATCCAGATAAGTTTACCTGGTTAACTTTGGTTGCTGGCTGTTGGCTGAAAATGTACGGCATGAGGTTCTGAATTCTTGTAGATGGAGCTGATGAGTGGGGGTCAGGGCATGCCTATGCATTTTCTACTTCATGTAAAGAAAAACATCCTCTATAAAGAAAACAGTACTCCTGGGAAAACTCAGAGCGAGTGTTCTGTACAAACAGAAAGTCTGCATTATGTTTTGCTACTTGAAGACTCGATAGGAAACAAGGACAGGGGCTCATATATCCAACACAACACACAGAGCGAAACTCATTGTTTTATTTACACTCCATCAGTGATGTTTCAATTTTAAAAGAAATTTTGTCAGGGCTACGTGGGTAAAATCCACTTTCTCCCCATCGGTGGTAGGTTAGATGAGAGTGCCTGGCCTCTTTTCCCTGGGCTTCTTTAGGTTTGCTTAGCATTCCCTGCTGGTTTTTTCTGTGCTAATCGTTTTGGCTCAGCTCTTGTTTGACACTTAGGGTTTGCTTTTTCCCCAGAGGCCCTCAAGAAGGCCACAGATTTGCGACATGCTTCACATTCCTTGTGCATGTTCTATGAGAGGATAATTGGAGGAGACGGAAGAAACTCAAGGGATTTTTCAATTGATCAGGCCAGAATTGAAAGACTTGCATGCTCACTGAGGCAGTGAAAAGCGGCGTGCAAATCAAGTCAGAGTGTAAAGTCAGGCCGGTGCTGGAAGCACAGCTTGGGAGTTGTTTGCCGCTACTGCAGGTGCTAAACTCCAGTGAAACTGTGCTGCCACTGAGAGGACTGGTCATCCTTAACACCGAGAGGTAGAAATTCAGTGGGCCAGTGAGCAGAAAAGTTACTCAGGAGACGTTACCTGGATACCATGAGTCTGCCACTGCATACACCTGCCTAAAGTTAAAAAGAACAACACACTTTGGCTTATGAGTGAGGTTTCTTTCTGTCATGGTGTTCACAAATTGAACTCATTTGAGAGACTCCCCACTCCAAAAGAACTCCGAGACCAGTCAGGATGCTCCTCCCCTCAAAGGGAAATTTAGAGTACCATTTACAGGCCAAGTATAATCTGAGGCTGGGATAAATTCAGTCACCCAGTCTAAACCTAGCTGTGACTTTAGAGGTTTGCTTATGGCTCCCTGAGGGTTAATTTACACATTTTTTGGTCAATCTATGAGAGAAGAAAAATATAAAGTTGAACTGAAGCAAGTCAGTAAGAGAGCGAGAATAAATACTTACAGTAAACAGTCAGGGTGTACGGGTCACTCATGCTGCTAATAAGGTTAATGACCTCGCATTGATAACTTCCTGAGTCGGCGATGGAGACACTGGATATGGTTAGAGTTCTGTTATCTGGGGACAGGCTCATCCTCTCATTAGATGGAAGAATCTGGCTCTCTTTGTACCACAAGATTATTAGGATAGTGCTGAAGGTGCCACATGTTAATGTTACAGAGTCTCTGTGCTCCACGGGCTGGGAGAGGCTGGCTGTGAGACTGGGCTTACCCATAATTTCTGTAATCAAAGGAGAAGGAAGATTGTTACATCTTTACTAATTCAGTTTTAGAGATGCACAGAAAGATGGACAGATAATAATGGGGATGAAAGCAACAGGGATAGAGAGAAAAAAAACCTTCAGAGTTATCCATGAAGGGAGGGACTCACACAGAGAGACAATGATAGGGATGAATGTTCAATCTCTATTAAAAAAAAAAAAAAAAAAAAAAGATACCACAGATAGAGGAACTAAATCCCACTATATTCTGCATTACTGGAACATGGCTGAAAGACAGTGATAATGTCCTCCTAAACCAAATGGATAACCCAACCTAGGATATCTTTCACTTCCCCAGACACAAATGAAAAGGTGGGGGTCTCTTAATAATCTGCAAAAAGGAACTAAAACTTAATCTCTACAAAGTTGAGATAAACCCATCAAAATCTTCACTAAAATATTTCCAGTTCTACAATCAACTCTAATTGTAGGAGACTTTAACCTACATGTAGACAACTCACCTAAATCTACAGCATGTGAAATTTTTCTAGATATTATGGAAGTCATGGGTTGGTCACAATTTGTATCCAACCCCACCCATAAAGCAGGAGACATCCTCGACCTAATTTTTGCCAATCTCAATAACTGCGTAATCAATTCTTCTCACAAAATATTGCCCTGGTCTGATCACCAGTTAATTAAAGGCAGAAACAACACTCCTTACCACACAACAAACAAACAAACTCACATAGCAATCAATGCTTCATTTACAGAAAAAAAAAAAAGACAGAACCTGAAACATTTGAAGAAACTATTAAAAATAAAATAACTGAGTTTGATCACGATAATGCCTCCTCCTCGTTTGACTCCTGGGATAAAATCATCAATGAAATAGCAGACACCCTATGCCTAATCCAGACAAAAATGTTCCAAAATGAAAGCAACACAGCTAAACATAGAAACATAGAAATGACGGCAGAAGAAGACCAAATGGCCCATCTAGTCTGCCCAGCAATCTTCACACACATTTTCTCTCATACTTATCTGTTTCTCTTAGCTCTTGGTTCTATTTCCCTTCCATCCCCACCTTTAATGTAGAGAGCAGTGATGGAGCTGCATCCAAGTGAAATATCTAGCTTGATTAGTTTGGTATAACAAAGAACTAAGTCACGCTAAACAGACCCTGAGAAAATCTGAAAAACAATGGAGAAAATTCCAATCTACAGAATCCCTAGAAAAATACAAATCCCTATTAACAAAATATTGTGATCATATCAATAAAGCAAAAAAAGAATACTGTGCGAAACAGATTCATAGTGTAATATTTAATTCAAAATTACTCTTTAAACAGTGAAAAACCTAATCAAAGACATCCTCCTCCATCTCAAATAACTAAGACTTTACAAAGTACTCATGCAATGAATATGCTAATTCTTTGTTAAACAAAATCAATATACTTAAATCCCAATTCCCCCACTGCTTACCAGCAAAACAGCCTGAAAAAAAATTTGATCATGAAATGTAACTCATTAGACCCAGTATCCAAACTTGAAGTAAACCAAATGATCACTAAAATGAAGCCTGCTACCCATCCACTAGACTCTGTTCCTACAAGTATACTGAAAACTGTAAACAAAGTAATAACCCCAATATTCACAACCATAATAAACCACTCACTAGCAGAAGGATTGGTCCCCGATAGGGCAAAACAAGCTGTGATTAAAACAATCCTAAAAAATAAAACTGGCAGAATAGATGATTGGGACAATAACCGACCAATATCCAACCTGCCTTTCATCGCAAAAGTCCTAGAAAAAGCAGTCATCACAATTAGAAAACCACCTACAAGATATAAGAACATAAGACAACAATATACTATATCCAAACCAATTCAGATTCAGAAAAAAATCGTTCAACAGAAACTAGAGATGTGAATCAGAACCAGAATCTGATCCGATATCAGTTCAGATTCACATCTCTAACAGAAACCCTACTCTTTTCCCTAGTCAACCCTACTACAAGGATTTGACAACAATGAATCGTATATCCTCTTATTAATACATTTAACAGCAGCATTTGACACAGTTGACCATACCCTACTATGCCACCAGCTGAGAGAAATTTCTGCTTTTTTTGGGTTTAGAGTTAGTTTCAGTTAGGAACATTTTTGTTGTATGGCCTTCATGTATGTTGACATATTGGCAGCAAACTGGATAACCAAATTTCAGGTACCTTCGCAATCGATAGAGGCATCCCCCAAGGTTCAGCACTCTCTGCCGCGCTATTCAACATCTATCTGCTGCCAATTTGCGCATTACTAGCAAATCTAGGAATCAACTTCTTCCTATATGCAGGTGACATACAATTCTATATCCCATTCAACAAAACATTTGAAAAAACTGTCGTCTGTCAACATACATGAAGGCCATACAACAAAAACGTTCTCAACTGAAACTAACTCTAAACCCCAAAAAAGCAGAAATTGTGTGGTTGAGAGATAATCAAACCACCAACCCTAGTCCTAGGAATCACTAATATTACTCCTTTCAGGTCAAGTACGAGACCTTGGCATTCAGATTGATGAGAACTTCACTATGAAAAAGTTTATAAGCAAATTAATCAAAACAGGGTACTCCAAGCTGAGAATATTACATCGACTGAAACCTTTGTTAACAATACAGGACTTCTTCACTATTTTACAAACACTTATATTTTCAAACTTAGACTACTGCAACTCCCTTTTAATAAGCCTACCCTCAAGTCTACTAAAATTACTACAGTTAATTCAAAATGCCTTTGTAAGATTCTTACTAGGGACAAGGAAATTCTAACACATCACCCCTTCGCTGATTGCTCTGCACTGGCTACCTGTACAATCCAGAATTCATTATAAAGTATTATCTCTAATTTTCAATATCAACAATATTAACCCATGTTTCTTAGGAGTGACAATTCAACAGTACACACCACAGAGAGACCTAAGATCACAAAAGAAAGGACTTCTAATGGTACTTTCCACTCAGAACACACACCTAATACATATAAGAGACCAAATGTTTTCCATAGCAGGCCCTAAGTTGTGGAACTTATTCTAGAGTCAATTCGTTAGATAAGAGTTTCAAGCGTGAACCAAAAACATAGCTGTTTAGAAATGTTTACAACTTAATGTAAAATCCAATATGTGGATAACTGCTACATCAGAACCAGAGATAATGTTAGTGTAGCGAGCAATAAGGAATGAATGATGTGAAGTGTATTGTTAGTAGAACTGGAACTTGCATTTGCTGTTAGGTAGACCAAAACAATGTATGAATATGAACTAGATTATATATAGTAGTTAGTGTGACATCCTAGAATATTTATGATTATGAACTAGAATATGTATGCAATGTGGTGTTGAACTAGAAGATGAATGTTGACACACAGTATGTGATCATTGACCATGAATATAAAAGTGGATATTGTAACAACGGTATATAAAATGCCTAAATAAATAAATACATAAATGAAAGCCAAAGAGAGAGAGAAAAGCCCTTCAGAGTTATCAATGAAGGGAGGGACTTGCATGGAGTGGCATTTCAGCCCAGAGCAGCAGTAGTAGGACTGCTTTGTGCTTCCAGGAATGCACTGGGATAACCTGCACGCAGCATTGGTTACAACTGGGCAGACTGGATGGCCCATTTAGGCTTTTATCTGCCATCATTCGCAATGTTACTGTGCTTAGAAAATCCTTAATGTCAGATGAATGGATTCATAATATATTTTAAAAATTTTATTTAAAATTCTTTTAATATACCGATACTCAAGACTAGTGTCTTATCATACCGGTTTGCATTGAAACAAGGGGTAACCAATTAACTAGGAAGATAAAGTTACAATGAACAAGGGTTTACAGAGAGGGAGAGTAGAGAGCAAAAGAATAGGCTTAACATAATAAATTATAATATAACTAAGTTTAACATAACAAAGTTTAACATAAGGAGCGAATATAGTAAGCTTAGACAATAGCTTAATCTTTAGGTCTATAAAGCTGCAGGCACGAATGAGGGAGGAGAATGGAGTGCATGGCTGTGCTGTTAGTAGTGTGTCCGTTAAGGGAAGGCTTGGGTGAACAGCCACGTTTTTAGTTTCTTTCTGAATGAAAACGGGCATTGTTCCTGTCGAAGTTCTGGAGGAAGAAGATTCCAATGATATGGACCGGCCGTGGAGAAGGTTCATTTCTGGATGGAAGTGTGACTAGTGGATTTGTTAGGGGGGCTTGGAGCGTTCCTTTGTAAGCCGATTTGATCGGTCTTGTGGAAACGTGAAGTTCGAGTGGTATTTTGAGTTGTAAAGTGGATCGGTGATATATGTTTTTGTGGATGATGGATAAGGTCTTGAACATTTATTCTGTGGTTGATAGGTAGCCAATGTAGGTTTTTTAGGATTGGTGTGATGTGGTCCTTGCGCCGAGAGTTAGTAAGGATCCTTGCTGCGGCATTTTGAAGCATCTGTAGTGGTTTCGTTGAGGCGGCTGGAAGGCCAAGAAGGAGCGCGTTACAGTAGTCTATCTTTGAAAACAGTATGGCTTGTAGTACTGACCGGTAGTCTTGGAAATGAAGGAGACGTTTATTTGTTTCAGGACGTGAAGCTTATGGAAGCATTCCTTGGTGGTGGTGTTAATGAATTTTTTGAGGTTCATTCTGGTGTCCAACATGGCTCCTAGATCTCTCACGTGGTTTACAAATGGTGAGAGATGGAGAGTAAGGGGGTTGTTATCCTTAGGAGAGATGAATAGAAGTTCTGTTTTAGAGGTGTTAAGAACTAGATTGAGACTTGAGAGTAGACTATTGATGGAGCTGAGGCAGTTGTTCCAGAAGTGCAGGGAGCTGGAGGTGGGATCTGTGACAGGGATTAAGATCTGTACATCGTCAGCATATACAAAATGAGTTAGGTTGAGGCTCTCAAGATGCTCGCATAAAGGTAACAGATAAATATTAAACAGTGTGGGAGATAGCGAGGATCCTTGGGGGACGCCATGGTTGGAGTGGATGGGTTGGGATTCTTTATCATTTATTCTTACCTTGTATTTCCTATTATTGAGGAAGGATTCGAACCATTTGAGCGCCAATCCTGTGATGCCGATTTTCCATTAAGCAGTTGATGAGAATTGCGTGGTTTACCGTGTCGAATGCTGCTGAGATGTCGAGAAGGGCCAGAAGGTAAGATTGGCCTTTGTCTAGGCCCATTAGGATGTTGTCAGTTAAAGATAGTAGGAGCGTTTCTGTGTTTACGGAAACCATATTGCGAAGGAAAGAGAATGTTGTAGGAATTTAAGTAGTCTGTGAGTTGGTTATATATAAACACAAAGTTGGTTATATATAAACACAAAGTCTCAGACTCCAAAGTTGGACGCACTTCTGCAGCCACAAACACAGCACTGCTGATGAACAAAACCTCTCAGAAAAGATAGCAGTATCGAGGATCCACCTCTGTAACCTGCTTCTCTGTCACTGCCACAAACCCCAGACAGCTCTGCACTTACCGAAGGCAATGAGCTGTTTACAGAGGGAGGGGGGGATGTAGATCTGGGTACCGGTACTACAGCTATTGATACTTGTGACACTGCTGCTGCTTCTGACACTGGTACTAATAATACCTGAGACTGCAGTACCAGCAATACCTATTCCAGAGAAGGTTTTCATGGGTGATGATTCTGATCAACTGAATCAAATCTCGATGAACTTGGAAGATGTGGTAGCCCTGAATGACAAACTGAAGAGTAGTAAATCACCTGGACCAGATCGTATACACCACAGGGTTCTGAAAGAACTAAAAAATGAAATTTCAGAACTATTAAAGTCATCTGATGTACCTGAAGATTGGAAGATGGCCAATGTAACCCCTATATTTAGAAAGGGATTCAGTGGGAATCCGGAAAACTATAGAAGACAGGTGAGCTTGACTTCAGTGCCAGGAAAGTCATGGAAACTATTATAAAGAATAAAATCACAAAACATTTATTTATTTATTTTTAACTTTTATATACCGACATTCCTGTATAGAATACAAATCACACCGGTTTACAGAGTAACTTAACATCGCATGGGAGCGTTACATGGAACAAGAGGGAAATAAATAACTGGGATACAAGTGAACATTATATGGAACAATCGGGAAGGGAACTAACTGGGATACTGGGACTTTGAAAATGCCCATTGAAATACACCCTGGGAGCGTAACATTACTCGTTAAATAGATAAGAAATACTTAATCAGCAGTTAAATACTTAAACACATATAACAAAGTTCTGAACCAGAAGACAAATGTCAAATCACGTGGAAAAAGGGTGGAGGAAGAAACTTCCCGTTAACAATGGAACTTAAGTAGAAGTGAGAATCTGGAGATGATCTTAGACCAGACCTGGGCAAGGGGCGGCCCGCGGGCTGAATCCGGCCCGCCTACGGTCTGAATCCGGCCCGCCCACTGCTGAGAGCAGACGGGGAATGAGGCCGGCCAATCGGGGAGCGAGGGAGCGGAGAATGAACTGGTTTTTTTTTTTTTTACAGCGTCCGGGGGGGGGGGGGGGAGGGAGTGACTCGAGCGAAGACACACTGCCCGATTGGCCGGTGCTGGGCAAGCCTTGCCCAGCACCGGCCAATCGGGCAGCGTGTCTTCGCTCGAGTTTCTTTCCTACATATGTCACGGAGTTTTTTGCCGGTCCGCGGCGCGCGCTCCCGGTCTCTCCCTCTGCCGTTGCCGCTGGGCTGTCAGCACGTTCAAGCCCAGTGGGAACGGCAGCGGTGTTGGAAGAAGCTGTGGCACCCGCGGCTGGCCTTTTCTTCTTCCCACGCCTGCCCCCCCCCTCCCGTGACCCGAAACAGGAAGTGATACACGGAGCGGTGCGCGGGAAGGAGAAAGAGCCGTGCCGTGTCGGCTGCAGCGTCGGCCCCCGAGCAACTGAACCAGCCGGCAATCGAGAAGAGTCAGCAGCATGAGCCTCCCGCGGCCGAAGGGATTCTTCTTTCTTGGCCTACGGGGGCTCATGCTGCTGACTCCTTTCTCGATTGCCAGCTGGTTCAGTTGCTCGGGGACCGACGCTGCAGCCCACGCGGCACGGCTCTTTCTCCTTCCCGCGCACCGCTCCGTGTATCACTTCCTGTTTCGGGTCACGGGAGGGGGGGGGGCAGGCGCGGGAAGAAGAAAAGGCCAGCCCCGGGTGCCACAGCTTCTTCCAACACAGCTGCCGTTCCCACTGGGCTTGAACGTGCTGACAGCCCAGCGGCAACGGCAGCGGGAGAGACCGGGAGCGCGCGCCGCGGACCGGCAAAAAACTCCGTGACATATGTAGGGGGAAGAGGAAGTGAGTAAGAGAGAGTGAGAAGCAGCCAGCCTGTGTGTGATTGACTGGTCAGAGAGCTGATGTGTGTGTGTGTGTATGTGAGAGACAATGAAAGTGATTGCTCAGGGAGATGACTGATGTGTATGTGAGAGTGTGAGGCATTAGTCAGGGCGGTGACTGATGTGTGTGTGTGTGTGTGTGAGAGAAAAAGCATGGAAGTGAGAAGTCTGGGTATGTGGGAAAGCATGAGCGTAAGAAGCCTGGAGTTGTGGGAGTGAGAAACCTGGGTGAGTGTGCATGCATGAGAGAGAGAGACTGCTTGGTAAGGTGACTGTGTGTGTGAGAGAAAAAGACTGGTGTGTGTGAATGTGAGAGAATGTGATTCAGGGAATGAGAAGCCTGTGCACGTGGAGAGTGAGCATGGAAATGAGAGAGACTGGTGTGTGTGTAACAGAGAGAAAGTGATTACGGGAATGAGAAGCCTGTGCATGTGAAGAGTGAGCATGGGAGTGAGAAACCCGGGTGTGTGTGAGACACATCATGGGAGGGAGAAGCCGGTATATCTGAAAGAGAACATGGGAGTGAGAGACTGGTGTGTGTGTGTGTGAGAGAGAGAAAGAAAGTGATTTTGGGAATGAGAAGCCTGTGCATGTGGAGAGAACAAGCATGGGAGTGAGAGACTGGTGAGTGAGTGTGTGTGAGAGAGAGAGACAGAGAACGTGATTATGAGAGTGAGAAGACCATATATGCAAGTAGAACACGGGAGTGGGAAGCCTGTGTGTGTGTGTGTGTATGTGTGTGTATGGCATGAGAGAAACTGTTCAGGAAGGTGACTGGTGTGTGTGTGTGTGCCAAAGACTGTTTGGGAGATGATTGGTGTGTGAGAGACAGAAACTGGTCATGGGGGCATGACTGGTATGGTGTGTGTGTGAGAGACATGGGCACTAAGGAAGAGGACCATAAGTATAGAGCTTAGCTTCTACTGCTGCTTCTGGTGTGTGCCATGGCCTGCAGGGAAGGGGAGTAGGAGAGCTGCTGGAGGGGGTAAGTAAAGGTGGCTTTAAGTTTATTTTTCTTGACTGCCATTTTAATTGTGTGATGTCTGCTTTTTTGAAATATTTTATTGGTGTTTGGAGAATGTTTAATAGTTTTTATGAGTTTTTAATTGTTGGATGTTATTCTGTTCATAGCTGTTTAGAAACATTTATTCTGCTTATTAGTATAGTTTTACAATTATTTCTGTTTGGGGATCTATAGCTGCTTGTTAGTTCTGTTTTCCTAATAAGAGGTGTATTGGTGTTTAGGGTCTGATGTAATATTTGTAGTGTTGCCTTTTCATAGATAGGGTTGCTCCTGTTTGAGTGTATTCCATAATACAGGTGTAACTGTGTGCGGATTAGTTTATGTGCATTACTACAGATCCTGGGAGTATGTTAGGTCGGTTCTGTGTCTGTTACCGAGATGAGATATTTTGCTAGCATGTAAGCGTTTGTATCGGTCTTATTTGTTGTGTTTTCTCAGAGGACAATCATTGGTGGTAAACTGCTGTCTTTTCATAAGTAGGGCTATTGAGAACTGAGTTAATTATATTAGTCCGGCCCTCTAAAACCATCCCAATTTCTCATGCGGCCCCATGAGAAAATTAATTGCCCACCCCTGTCTTAGACTGAAGTCAAGGTTTAAAGTCCAGCTCTGAAGGAACGTAAAGATCTCGTCGGAGTTGCTCATCTAGAAGGTGAGCTCGATAAAAATAGACACTAGGCAGGAACACTGAATTCCGAAAAGAAATAGACAACATAAACAAAGTGAGGGCGTGATGAATTGAGATAAATCAGGCGAAACACATGAATAAGAGTGGATAGCCTCATTCGGGAAAAGCTAGTCTGAAGAGCCATGTTTTGAGTGGTTTTTTTTTTTGAATGACAAAGGACATTTGGATAGACATGGTTTAATGGGACACAGCCAACATGGATTTACCCAAGGAAAGCATTGCCTCACAAATCTCCTACATTTTTTTTGAAGGGCTGAATAAACACGTAGACAATGTCTTATTGCTAAAAAATGCATCTTGTTACAATGGATAGAGCCCACCCCCCTTCCCCCACCAAGAGCCAGTGGGTTACCCTCATGACTGAGTTATTTCAGTTGGAATATGGTTCTATGTACAAACGCTTCTCCTCCAACAAGAAACGCCTTTTCCAAGACTTCTGGGCGGTATACTACAACTTTCTACCACCTTCAATTAAGGCTCTTTTCCCATTTTATGGTCCTTGATTCTTCAGGACGGAGTGTTTCTATACCATGCCCTTTGGTACCCCACTTACTAGCAGCCGTCAGTTTCTTTTGCAAATAATCACAATTGTCATTATACTTGTCCATATATGTGTGCATGTTTCCAGGTTACACCTCGGTTTGTTGATAAGATAGAGATTCTCTGTATGGGGGTGGGGGGCGGGGGAACGAGTCTTAGTGTCAGCTCAAGGCTTGAGTTCGATCTGATCCCATCCAAACTGGAGTGTATTCGAGGCGGATTAGATACGAATAAGCGGAAGGTAACACCTAAAATATGTTGAGGTGTCAGTTTTACATTCATAGTTATTTCATGGAATATGTATGTTTCTTCTTTTTATGCCCCAATAAAAAATAATTAAAAAAAAAAACACATGGACAAAGCTGAACCAGTAGATGTGGTATATTTGGATTTCCAGAAGGCATTTGACAAAGTCCCACATGAGAGGCTTCTAAGAAAATAAAAAAGTCATGGGATAGGAGGCGATGTCCTTTTGTGAATTGCAAGTTGGTTAAAAGACAGACAGGAAACAGAGAGTACCTCAGGGATCTGTACTTGGACCGGTGCTTTTTAATATATTTATAAATGATCTGGAAAGGGGCACGATGAGTGAGGTGATCAGATCTGTGGACTACACAAAATTATGCAGTGTAGTTAAATCTCAAGCAGATTGTGACCAACATTTGTTAATCAAGGGAGCAGTGAGTCACTCAGGCTGACTAACTGAAGTTAGACTGTATTTCCCAGCCCACCCACCCCTAGCTCATCCCTTAATTTATAGGCAGGTGCCACTTTCACAAAAAAAGAAAAAATAAACATCAACAAAAACTTTATTGAGAATTCGATCAGACCCCAGTAGGCCACTACCAGACACACAGTGAATTCACTAATACATTTAAAGGACGTTAGACACATTCCTACTCCCATAGCAACCTAAAACTTAACTAGGAACTGATCAAAATTGAGATGAAGGCAGCAGTCCAGCAGCAAGAGGGGGGCTTCCCAGTCTTTTGCATTGAGTGTCACATGTCACAAAGACTGGAACCCTGCCTGATTACATTCAGAAAGAAACTCAAGACTTGGCTTTTTGTCCAAGCCTTCCCCGAAGCCTAACAGGGCAACAATTCTACTTTCACATAGCCCTCCAGACTAAATGTCAGACCTAACCATTGTTCATTCATTCTTGTTCATTCTCCAGTTCTTTCTGTCCTTAATTTCCTGGCTACTCTAGCCCCCAAGTTTAATATCCCTGTTATTTGTACCTGCGCCTCGGCCTTCTTGTTAAATTGTTATTGTTAAGTTAACCCCTAGTTTGATGTAAACCGGCCTGATATGAAGCTTGTCATGAAGTTCGGTATAGAAAAATGTTAAATAAATAAATAAATGTATGATTTTTTACCCACCGGTGAGAAGTTGTACATGTGCATGCGATGCAAAGAGCTCCTGGCTCTCAGAGAACGAGTCCGATCTCTGGAGGCTAGAGTGGCAGACCTGGAGGAGCTGAGGCAGACAGAGAGGTATATAGATGAGACCTTCAGGGACATAGTAGTCAAGTCCCAACTTCAGACTGGCAGCCCTGGTGCTGCCTTGGAGGAAGAAGGTCTCATGATGGGAGAGCACCAACCAGGTGCAGCAGGAAAGGATCCTGTAGCAAGGACCTGCTCTCCAGGTGATGCATTGTCCTTTCGCACTGAGGATATCTCCCCAAGGCCTACTGCCCAGGAGGGAAGGATTAGGTCGGCCGTCATAGTTGGTGATTTGATTATTAGGAATGTAGATAGCTGGGTGGCTGGTGGGCGTGAGGATCGCCTGGTAACATACCTACCTGGTGCGAAGGTGGCGGACTTCACGTGTCACCTAGATAAGATTTTAGACAGTGCTGGGGAGGAGCCAGCTGTCGTGGTACATGTGGACACCAACGACATAGGAAAATGTGGGAGGGAGGTTCTGGAAGCCAAATTTAGGTTCTTAGGTAGAAAGCTTAAATCCAGAACCTCCAGGGTAGCATTCACTGACATGCTCCCTGTTCCACACGCAGGTCACCAGAGGCAGGCAGAGCTCCGGAGTCTCAATACGTGGATGAGATGATGGTGCAAGGATACTAATGATGCATTAGAATTAGGGCATCCCGACAGTGAGGTTCCAATAATTAGAAAAGTAGTCCAAGTGCTTGTAACTAAAAACTCACCTGAGCTAAAAAATTCTAACTTATCCCTATCAATTAAAAAGCAGAATGAAAATACAAACAAAAAACAAACTTTGAAATGTTTGTATGCTAATGCCAGAAGTCTAAGAAGTAAGATGGGAGAATTAGAATGTATAGCAGTGAATGATGACACAGACTTAATTGGCATCTCAGAGACATGGTGGAAAGAGGATAACCAATGGGACAGTGCTATACCGGGGTACAAATTATATCGTAATGACAGAGAGGAGCACTAGGGAGGAGGTGTGGCGCTTTATGTCCGGGATGGCATAGAGTCCAACAGGATAAACATCCTGCATGAGACTAAATACAAAATTGAATCTTTATGGGTAGAAATCCCTTGTGTGTCGGGGAAGACTATAGTGATAGGGGTATACTACCGTCCACCTGGTCAAGATGATGAGACGGACAGTGAAATGCTAAGAGAAATTAGGGAAGCTAACCAAATTAGGACTCTTACTTTTCAATATATTTATAAATGATCTGGAAAGAAATACGACGAGTGAGATAATCAAATTTGCAGATGACACAAAATTGTTCAGAGTAGTTAAATCACAAGCAGATTGTGATAAATTGCAGGAAGACCTTGTGAGACTGGAAAATTGGGCATCCAAATGGCAGATGAAATTTAATGTGGATAATTGCAAGGTGATGCATATAGGAAAAAATAACCCATGCTATAATTACACAATGTTGGGTTCCATATTAGGTGCTACAACCCAAGAAAGAGATCTAGGTGTCATAGTGGATAACACATTGAAATCGTCAGTTCAGTGTGCTGCGGCAGTCAAAAAAGCAAACAGAATGTTGGGAATTATTAGAAAGGGAATGGTGAATAAAACGGAAAATGTCATAATGCCTCTGTATCGCTCCATGGTGAGACCGCACCTTGAATACTGTGTACAATTCTGGTCGCCGCATCTCAAAAAAGATATAATTGCGATGGAGAAGGTACAGGGAAGGGCTACCAAAATGATAAGGGGAATGGAACAACTCCCCTATGAGGAAAGACTAAAGAGGATAGGACTTTTCAGCTTGGAGAAGAGACGACTGAGCGGGGATATGATAGAGGTGTTTAAAATCATGAGAGGTCTAGAACGGGTAGATGTGAATCGGTTATTTACTCTTTCGGATAGTAGAAAGACTAGGGGGCACTCCATGAAGTTAGCATGGGGCACATTTAAAACTAATCGGAGAAAGTTCTTTTTCACTCAATTAAACTCTGGAATTTGTTGCCAGAGGATGTGGTTAGTGCAGTTAGTATAGCTGTGTTTAAAAAAGGATTGGATAAGTTCTTGGAGGAGAAGTCCATTACCTGCTATTAAGTTCACTTAGAGAATAGCCACTGCCATTAGCAATGGTAACATGGAATAGACTTAGTTTTTGGGTACTTGCCAGGTTCTTATGGCCTGGATTGGCCACTGTTGGAAACAGGATGCTGGGCTTGATGGACCCTTGGTCTGACCCAGTATGGCTATGCTAGAAGTCTATAAAATCATGAACAAGTTAATGTAAATTTGTTGTTTATTCTCAGATAGTAGAAGGACCGGGGGGCACCCCATGAAATTAGTAAGTAGTTCATTTAAAACAAATTGAAGAAAATTCTTTTTCACTCAGCGCACAGTTAAACTTCAGAATTCATTGCCAGGGGCATGGTTTCAGCAGTTAGTGTTACTGGGTTTAAAAGAGGTTTGGATAAGTTCCTAGTGGTTAAATCCATAAACTGCTATTATGGAATTTAATAAGCAGTAGTAGCTTGTGATCTATCTAATGTTTGGGTACTTGCTAGGTACATGTGGCTTAGATTGGCCTCTGTTGGCCTCTGTTGGTCTGACTCAGTATGATGTTTTATATCTTCTTATGTTATGACAGTCAGTGAGGAAAAAGAACTGAACTCTGGCACACAGAGCAGGTGTCAGTGACGGGTATTATTAAGATCAGTAATGACACGAGGAGCAGGTGTCAGGGATGGGTATTATAATGATCTGTAATGGCACAGGGAGTAGATGTCAATGCACTGCGGGTTCTTACCATGATCAATAATGACACAGGCAGCAGGTGTTAGGGCCGGGTATTACTATGAACAGTAATGACCCAAGGAGCAGGTGTGAGTGCCAGGTGTTACTAAGATCAGTAATGATACAGGGAGCAGGTGCCAGTGCTGGGTGTTACTATGATCAGTAATGGCACAGGGAGTAGGTGTCAATGCACTGCGGGTTATTACCATGATCAATAATGACACAGGGAGCAGGTGTTAGTGCCGGGTATTTCTGTAATCAGAAACTACACAGGGAGCAGGTGTCAGTGCTGGCAGGCTCTCTGTATTTTCGCCCCCCTCCCGCTTGCCCCGACCGACCGACCCTCACTCGCTCTCCTGCTCTCCCACCCGACCTAAACCTCACTAACCTTTTTCTTCTTTTTCTGTCTTTTTTCTCCCTCCAACTGTTTCTTCTCTTACACCGCGGCACCGGAGCCCGAGGAAACCGGAAGACCTGCAGACTCCTCCCCCTTGGCTGACATGGCTGACGTCACTGATGCCGGAATCACAGCCAAGAGGGAGGAATAAAAGCAAGAGAAGGCCCCGAGGCGCTGCGTGCCGGTGTCGCGCAACAAAGGGGCAGGCCCCTTTGTACGCCCCTCGGACGCCCATTCGAACCCCATTCGAACCTGAAAGAAGCCAAGATCAACTGTCCAAACCGCACAATGAAGGCAGCTAAGCTGAAACTTGGAAATGAAAGGAGAACAACCGGATGAGCATCCAATA
>NW_021820664.1:220322-367324 GCF_901001135.1 Rhinatrema bivittatum
TCTGCAGCGGCCCTAGTCTTCCCGACCCCGCTGCTCCTCTTCTGCACGTGGCTGAAGCTCCTCTTCTACCCACGCGACTGACGCACCTCCTCCTTCCTCCCCGTGCGGCTCCGGCAACATTTGTCTTCCGGGGCAGGGCGGGCAGGAAGGAAGTAGGAGGAGCACCTGCAGTGGCTGATACACCTCCTTCCTGCCTGCGCGGCTCCAGCGACATACGTCACTGTGACGCGCAGGGCCGGTGCAAGGGTATTAGGCACCCTAGGCGAAACGTCAGCTATGCCGCCGCCCCCCCCCCCCCCCCCGCCTCCACACACAATTAACTTACATTGTGCATTAATGAAAATAACGAAGTCTGTATTTATAACAGAACACTTATTTGACATTTTATGCCATGTAAACCATTGAGATGATTTGTCTTATCGACGGTATAGAAACTTTTATAAATAAATAAAAATAAATAAAATAAACATAAACCAAAGCTATACTTGTTGCTCAAACAAAAAAAGCAGACACATCACATAATATTAAATAATTAAAATGAGAGTCAATCAAGAAAAATAAACTTAAAAAGCCATCTTTACTTACCCCCTCCAGCAGCTCTCTTACTCCTCTTCCATGCAGGCTGTAGTACACACCAGAAGCAGCAGTAGTGGCTAAGCTCTATACTCATGGTCCTCTTCCTTAAGGCCCATGTCTCTCACACACACACCATATCAGTCATGCCCCCATGACCAGTTTCTGTCTCTCACACACCAATCATCTCCCAAACAGTCTTTGACAAACACACCAGTCACCTTCCTGAACAGTTTCTCTCATGCCATACACACACAGGCTTCCCACTCCCGGGTTCCACTTACATATATGGGCTTCTCACTCTCTTAATCACTTTCTCTTTCTCACACACACTCACCAGTCTCTCACTCTCATGCTTGTTCTCTCCACATGCACAGGCTTCTCATTCCCATAATCACTTTCTTTCTCTCACACACATACACAAACACACACACCAGTCACCTGATCTCTCTCATGCATACACATACACAGGCTTCCCACTCCCATGTTCTCTTTCAGATATACAGGCTTCTCACTCCCATGCTGTATCTCACACACTCCCAGCTTTCTCACTCCCATGCTCACTCTTCACATGCACAGGCTTCTCATTCCCATAATCACTTTCTTTCTCTCTATCACATACACACAAACGCACACCAGTCACCTGTTCTGTCTTACATATACAGGCTTCTCCCTCCCATGCTGTGTCTCACACATACCCAGGTTCTCACTCCCATGCTCACTCTCTTCATGCACAGACTTCTCATTCCCATAATCACTTTCTCTCTGTTACACACACACACACATACACCAGTCTCTCTCTCATTTCCATGCTCGCTCTCCAGGTGCACAGGCTTCTCATTCCCTGAATCACATTCTCTCTCTCTCTCACATTCACATACACACCAGTCACACCGTCACTTTACCAACCAGTCTCTCTCTCATACATGCGCACACACACAGGCTTCCCACTCCCATGCTCTCTCACATAATCAGGCTTCTCACTCCAATGCTTTCTTTCACATACACCCCCACAACACCAGGCTTCTTACTCCCATGCTTTCTCACATACCCAGAGTTCTCACTTCCATGCTTTTTCTCTCTTTCATACACACACACATAAGTCACATCCCTGACTGTCTCACACTCTCACACATCAGTCATCTCCTTGAGCAGTCACTTTCATTGTCTCTCTCACATATACACATACATCAGCTCTCTGACCAGTTTCTCTCAATCACACACACATGCTCTCGATCACACACAGGCAGGCTGGCTGCTTCTCTCTCTTTCTCTCACTCACTTCCTCTGCCCCCCCCCCCCAAATGGTAGCTGCTGCAGCCTCCTCCAGCCCCCGCAGGCCAAAAAGGAAGAATCCCATCGGCCGCGGGAGGCTCATGCTGCTGACTCCTTTCCCGATTACCGGCTGCTTCAATTGCTCGGGGGCCGATGCTGCTGTCGCCGCTATTTTTTTCATGCGGCACCACTCTTTCTCCTTCCCGCGCATCACTTCCTGTTCCAGGTTGGGGGGGGGGGGCGGGAGGAAGAAAAGGGCAGCCGCGTATGCCACAGCTTTTTTTTTTTTTTTTGCACTGCTGCCGTTCCCGCTGGGCTTGAATGTGCTGATAGCCCAGCGGCAACGGCAGCAGGGAAGGAAGAGCAGCGGGAGAGACCGGGAGCATGTGAACCGCTGGGGGAGGTCAGATGGGTCTTTTGGGGCGGGCTGCCGGCAGCGGCTCTTTTATTTTTATCGGGGGGGCGGCGGCTTAATGCAGCTCTTTTCATTTTACCGGGGCAGCGGCTGAGCGCGGCTCTCTTAATTTTACCGGGGCAGTGCCGCCTCCGGAAAGCTGGCGCCCTAGGCGACCGCCTAGTGCTTTCGCCGGCCCTGGCAACGCGCTAGCTTTTTGGGCCATGTCTCTTCCCTTTTGGGGTTGGAGGAGGCAGGTCTCCAGCTTTGCCCCGCCTCCCCGCAGCAGCCGCGGTGCCGCGGACCGGCAAAAAACCCCAACGGCCCGGTACTGGTCCGCGGACCGGTGGTTGGGGACCCCTGCTTTAGGCGACCTCTGTGTTTTGGTCGTTCGACCCCCGCCGGGGTCGCGACCCACAGGTTGAGAACCACTGAACTATAGTGTTAGGTGATTTTAGTCTACACATGGATACCCATCCCCTATCTAACACTTGCCAAACCTTAATGGATGCCATGACAGCACTTGAGTTCACAGTAATTACAGATAAACCAACACACAGAGCCGGACACTCTCTCGACCTAACTTTCATAAACAATAAATACCTAGAACACCTAGCAACTAGCTATACACAAATCCCTTGGTCTGACCATTTCCTTATTCAATCAAACATTAAAATTCTTCACCCTCAGACCATACTAAAACAGATCCCCATAGAACTTAAATATCGAACACCCTATAACTGCGAGGAACTAAAGGACAAATTAGAAGAAGAACTAACCCACATACCACCTACAGACTGTTGCCTAGCTACAGATCGTTGGTTAGAATCAACAGAAAAAATAGCCAATGAGGTAAACCCGATTAAAACATTACATATCAAAGAATCAAAACAAAATAACCAATGGCATAATGTAAAAATAAAGGATGCAAAAAGAAAACTCAGAAAATTCGAAAAAACCTGGAGAAAAAACAAAACAATTGAAAACCTAACTAAATTCAGGAAACACCTAGCTTACTACAAACAACTAATCTTGAATACTAAAAAAGAATACTATAGTAACAAAATAGAAAAATTCGCCAATAACCCAAGGACCCTCTTCACGATAGTAAAAAATCTTACAACTGACAAGCAAGAATCACCTCAAAGCATACCTGAAACAAAATGTAATGATATAGCCCAATTCTTTAGTGATAAAATATCAAACTTAAGAAATAAGCTCCCAAATAACACCAAACAAGCGAACACAATGCAAAAGAGAGATGTCAACCCATGGTCAGCATTTGTAGAAATATCACAACTAGAAGTAGTCAATGATAAAAAAAAATACAAACCCCGCCCCCCACATGATTGATACTATACCCACAACAGAAATACAAAAGATCACCAAGGTAGTAGCCCCAATTTTAACTAATATCATAAACCTATCCCTAACAGAAGGAATAATGCCAGACATACTGAAAGGGGCAATCATAAAACCAATAATCAAAAAGAAAAACAGTGACCCCCCTAATTCTCAATAACTACTGCCCAGTCTCAAACCTCCCATTAATAGCCAAATTAATAGAGAAAGCAGTGCAAAAACAGTTAGCCAAACACCTAGACCAGGGGTGGGCAATTAATTTTCCCATGGGGCCGCATGAGAAATTGGGATGGTTTTAGAGGGCCGGACTAATAGAATTAACTCAGTTCTACCCAATACTGTATATAGTGTATATATACTATCCCTTCATAAACAAACAGTAAGTTAAATACAAAGATTCAATGAAAATATGGAGGACCTAATTATATCATTATTTAATTATGAGATGATGAACTTTAATGAACTTGTGATTGTTCACTTTAGAAAATTGTCAACTTTTACAGTGTTTAAAAAACTAACATCACATCTTGAATGTTTCCCTTACAGCTCATCCTACTAAAAGATATTTTCAAATTCTGATGTCACCTCACAGTAACAGCAGCAGAAACACCTTCCACTGCCAGGCACATTGTGAACTAACACAAAACCCCGCAAAAAAGACACTCAAAATCTATACTGCAATCCCATCATAACATAACAGTAATAACACCAAGGACTCAAACAATAACCCTACCAGTGAATAAGCAAGGGTAAATATTACACTGGGTCCTAGAATACCAATACACCACCTACTGAGGAAACAAACAAACCAGATTGCTATAGATCCCTATGCTAGCAGAATCTCTCATCATGGTCACACATACAGAGCAGAAACAGACTCTCACCAAATACAGAATACAAAATAAAGGAGCACAAATTAGAAAAAACTGAAATGGAAACCCCAAGAAGCCAGACTCTGTGTATTAATAATGGAAAAACAGAGCCACCATTCCTCATAAAACAATAAAATCAAGAAACATAAAGCATCAGTTATAATAGTAAAACCATACTAATAAAAGAATATTTTAAAACTACTGATAAATAGAATTTCTATTAATTAAAATCATATACATTTTTTACAATTTCCCAAACACCAATAAAATATTTCAAAACAGCACATATATCAAATAACTCCCAATAATTAAAACTAATAAGGATTTTAAAAAAGGCATGGAAGCTCTTGATTTCCAGTCACCCTGATATTGTCGAGGATTAGGAGGTTATCCTCTCTCTCTCACACATACTCACATGTCCATTCTCTCTCACACATACACTGTCACATATATACACATTCATGCTCTTATACCCACCATAACCTCTCGCTCTCACAGACACTGACACACTCTCAGGTGTAAGACACTCTCTCCCCCAACACACACTCTCCCCCACACACTCTTACTCCCCTGGATTTTCTCATACACACTCATGCTCTCGCTCTCACTCTCACTGGCTCCCTCACATACACACAAACACATACACCCAGGCAAGCTCCCAATCATTCTCACACTGACCCGCAGGCAGGCTCCCATTCATTTTCACACCACTCCTTCACCATCCCCCAGGCATGCACACATTCATTCTCACACACACAGACACCCAGGCAGGCACCAATTCATTTACACACACACATGCATCACACACAGGCAGGCACCTATTCTCACACATACAAACCCCAGGAAGACACCCATTCATTCTCCTACACAGACACACCCTCAGGCAGGCACACATGCATTCACACACGTACACCCCCAGGCAGACTCCCATTCATACACATGCACACACTAAAGGCAGACCCCCCTCTCTTTCTTTTGCCAGCAACCTCAGAGCCTCTCTCATTCCTCTGCTGCCACTGTCACTGCTGCTGCATGGCTATTGGGGAGGCACTGATTGCTGCTACTGGCACTGAAGCCCATTCTGCTGCCTCCTCTCTGCAGGACCCGTGGGCTTCCACTTCCTCCGTGCTGATCTCCTACATTGTGAGATCCGCATAGAGAAAGTGCTACTCTTGCACATTCCCAAAGATTACATGTGCCAATCAGTAAAAAGTAATTGGTTTGTTTTTTTTTACTTTGCTGTCTGATCTTAGTTTTCTAATCGGTTGGTCACAGGATTTTTTTTTTCCACCTTTCCTTTCTTATTTTTTTTGCCAATTTCTTTTATATTGTCTCTTTTTCTATTTCTTTTCTCTCCATCTGTCTTCTTCCCTCAAAATCACAGTCAGGTTCTCATTCTCACATGCCTTCTCTCTCTCTCACACAGACACACAGGCTCGCACTCTCACATGCTCTCTCTCATACAATCATTCATACACACAGTCTCTCACTGGCACATGCTGTCTGACTCACACACACAGGCTCTCTCTCACTCCCACATGCTGTCTCTCTCTCTCACACACATACAGGCTCTCACATGCTGTCTCTGCAAACATTCAGGTCCTCACTCCCACACACAGTCTCTCAACTCATCTCATACACGCGCACACACACACCCTCAGCCCTCTCTCTCACCTCTGGGCCTCCTCTTCACGGGTCGCTGCAGGTTGGGCTCTGCAGCGGCCCTGGTCTTCTCGGGCCGGCGGCCCGTAAGCGCTGCTCCTCTTCCTACCGGCACGCGGCTGATGCTCCTCTTCCTTCCGGCATGCGGCTGATGCTCCTCTTCTGCACGCGGCTGATGCTCCTCCCCCTTCCTGCCCGCGTGGCTCCGGCAACATTTTTCTTCCGGGGCACGGGGGCAGGAAGGAGGAGGAGTATTTGCAGGCTTAGAGCGACCTTTTTTTTTTTCTGGCCGTGGCCGATCTTCGGCGGCTGTATGAGCCTTCTTATCGGCCACCAGCGGCTCGGCGCCCCCTAATGCTAGGCGCCAGTGCTTCCACCGGCCCTGGTCTCAGCTCCTGTCCGATTGGCTGGTGCTGGGCATGCCTTGCCCAGCACCGGCCAATCGGGCAGCGTGCCTTCGCTCGAGTCACTCCCTCCCCCCCACCGGATGCTCGCTCTGCAAGGGAAGGCAGCGTGCCTCATTCTCTGTCTGCTCTCAGTAGTGGGCGGGCCGGATTCGGCCCGCGGGCCGCCCCTTGCCCAGGTCTGACCTAGACGGTAACAACATACTGTACCCTTCGCAAACACTACCCTCCGTAAACACTACCCTCCGTAAACACTACAGCACCGAGACATTACTTCTCTCATTAATGACAACATCTTAAGAGGTTTTGATAACAGCAAACACTACATCCTTATAATGCTAGACTTATCCGCAGCATTTGATACGGTAAACCACCAAACATTACTTAAAAGACTAGAAGAAATTGGATTATGTGACAAAACGATTAACTGGTTCAAATCTTACCTCAGCAATAGGTTCTTCCAAGTCCAGATAAAAAACACTCTTTCAAAAAAACTTAAACTCGAAACCAGAGTACCCCAGGGTTCAGCTCTGTCTGCCACCCTCTTTTTAATATATACATGCTGCCTCTATGTCATCTACTGGCAGGACTAGGGATAATTCATTACATTTACGCTGATGACATTTAGTTAATTCTACCAATAGATGACACAATTGAAAAAACACTAGGGCTAGCAAACATGTATCTTGACATAATAAAACAGCTACTAACCCAAATGGAACTGGTTATTAACATTGATAAAACAGAATTCCTACACCTTGAAAGAAGACATACTGAAATCATCAAAACCCCAATAACTCTAGGAAATAACCAGAAAATAGAACTAGCCAAAAAAGTGAGAAATCTGGGAGTAATAATGGATCCAGAAATCAATCTAAAACAACACATATCCATAAAAGTAAGGGAAAGTTACGCAAAACTCATGATCCTTAAAAGATTGAAACTATTACTCACACCTGCCCACTTCAGAACAATTCTACAAACACTTGTTTTCTCCAGTACTGATTACTGCAATGCACTCTTACTAGGACTCCCCAGCTCATCAATAAGACCACTTCAAATACTGCAAAATACTGCAGCCAGAATACTAACAGGAAAAAAAAGAAGGGACCATATAATAGAAACCTTAGCAGAACTACATTGGTTACCAATCGAATACAGCAGAGCTTTCCAAACTTTTCATGTTGGTGACACACTTTTTAGACAAACATAATTTCACGACACGGTAATTCAGTCTACTAGTAAACCAGAGGTTAAAGGTTAAATGAACGAAACATATTTCGACAATTTATGTATGTTTCCTTAAATATATACATAAATAAAATGTTTCACGACACAACCTATCGTATGAAAACCTTAAATTTATATTAAAAATATATATTCCAAGATTCATGTTATTGTTATAATTTGAGAAACAATAATAAAACATTGTCCCCCACACACTCATCTCTCTCCTCCCCCCAGCACATGTCTGGCCCCCATACACTCATATCTCTCCCCCTCAAGCACATGTCTGGCCCCCACACTCATGTACCTCGTCTTTTTGATTGTTGCCAGTTAAGTGCTTCACTCCCTTCCATGATCACCAGACACTGCTGCTTGCAGTCAGGACTCCTCATGGCCAGGCCTCATCGGCAGCAGCAGCCAATGCAAGGATGGCTGGGCTCGTTCCACCCACCAAGCCCCCCAAAAAAACGCGATTGACAGCAAAAATCACCCAATAATAAGCAACCCATAAACTGAAAAAAAAAAATGAATCTCTAGGAAAAAAAAAGCCCAAACTCGCATCAGAGTTGACCGGGCTTGCGCGACACACCTGCACACTGCAGGCGACACACTAACGTGTCCCGACACACAGTTTGGAAAGCTCTGGAATACAGGATAAAGTACAAAGCCTTATGCACCATACACAAATTAATATATGATAAAGAAGCCGACTGGCTAAATGCAGCCCTACGAGTCCATGTCCCACAAAGGAACCTTCGTTCAGTTAACAAGGCACTACTAACAATCCCTACAGTAAAATCGGCAAAACTAACCCAAGTAAGAGAAAGGGCTTTATCACTGGCTGAGCCCTTTCTATGGAACACAATGCCCACTGAACTCAGACTACAGAGTGATATCAAATCCTTTAAGAAAACCTTAAAGACATGGCTCTATAAGCAAGCCTTTCCAAAAGAAACAGTGGGGTGGAGAAGGAAAATGAAAAATACAGGAAAGCGCAGCTAAGAATAAATGACATCACAATATGATAAATACATAACACAGTTAAGAAGTAAACCGAAATAAAGCATCTCAATAACTTTCCTCGACTAATCCACCACTACCCAAAAATTTGATTTTATTAATGTTGTTGTAACCGTTCTTAATTGGCACTTGTTAGAATGTACGATAAACTACCTATATATACCTTATTTTGTGCCTATTTGTAAACCGTTGCGATGGTACATGACTTAGCGACGGTATAGAAACGTTTTTAAATAAATAAATAATAAATAAATAAATGATCAGTAATGACACAGGGGCGGATTTTCAGAGCCCTGCTCGCGTAAATCCGCCCAAAACCAGGCGGATTTACGCGAGCAGGGCCCTGCGCGCCGGGAAGCCTATTTTACATAGGCCTCCCGGCGCGCGCAGAGCCCCGGGACTCGCGTAAGTCCCGGGGTTCTCCGAGGGGGGGCGTTTCGGGGGCGTGTCGGCAGCGTTTTGGGGGCGGGTACGGGGGCGTGGCTACGGCCCGGGGCGGTCCGGGGGTGTGGCCGCGCCCTCCGTACCCGCCCCCAGGTCGCGGCCCGGCGCGCAGGAGGCCCGCTGGCGCGCGGGGATTTACGCCTCCCTCTGGGAGGCGTAAATCCCCCAACAAAGGTAAGGGAGGGGTTTAGACAGGGCCGGGCGGGGGGTTAGGGAGGGGAAGGTGAGGGGAGGGCAAAGGAACGTTCCCTCCGAGGCCGCTCCGATTTCGGAGCGGCCTTGGAGGGAACGGGGGTAGGCAGCGCGGCTCGGCGCGCGCCGGCTATACAAAATCAATAGCCTTGCGCGCGCCGATCCAGGATTTTAGTGGATACGCGCGGCTCCGCGCGTATCTACTAAAATCAGGCGTACTTTTGCTTGAGTCTGATGCGCAAACAAAAGTAGGCCTATTCGCGCTTTTTGAAAATCTACCCCACAGCGAGCAGGTGTCAGTGCCCGGTGTTACTATGATCAGTAATGCACAGGGAGCAGGTGTACGTTCTGGGTAATGCCAGCATAAGTAAGAACATAAGAAGTTGCATGCTGGGTCAGAATGCAGGTCCATCGAGCCCAGCATCCCATCACTGACAGTAGCCCATCTCAATATGTAGTCCAATTTCTTACTTTTTGTTCCCTGTGAAAAGTATTGGGCTTCCTGGAATCACCTGTGTTGTGGACTTTTCCTCATGGAACTTGTCCAGTCCCTTATTAAACCCCGCTAGGTGAGATGCTGTGACCTCATCCTCTGGCATCAAATTCCACAGCTTGATCATGTGTTCAGGGGAAAAATGTTTCCTCCAATTTATTTTAAATCTGCTACCGACTAGTTTTCCAGGAATATCTCCTAAGCCTAGCCAGTACTGTGTATTACTATGATGAGGATTCCCTCTTCAGAATGACAGAAGATTAATATAAAATGTAAGACTGAATGAGACTGGAGATGGGGAGGGGTGCAGTGTATATATGTAATTAGTGCAAGAGCACTCACCAGAAACTGTTAGAGTGATGGTCATTGCAAAGTCGTCTCCTGATTTTGTTTGTATTTCCACGATGTAACGTCCGCTGTCACTTGTATTTACTCTTGAGATTTCCATGGAACTGTTTGGAAATGCCCTCATCCGACCTTCATAAGAGGGATTAATTATCATACTAGGATGAAAAGCTGACCCATAATCGAGGATCGCACCATTCATATAGTCCTCTCTTTTGTACCAGGAGAAGCGCCAGATATCCCTAGTGAATCTGACAGAGAGCAGGACATCATCTCCCACCACTGGGGTTTCTGGCACTGAGAAAATAGCTATCTGGGCAGAAATCTGATGGCTCCATAAAGCCAGATACGCTGAAAGAAAAAGAGAAAATGGAAGAGTTTAGAAACAGTCACAGAATAAGGAGAAACACAAAGGATCCGCCTAACAGTCCTGCTTTTCTACAAAAAATCACAACCCACCCCTCCTCAATATCCCCTACTACATCCAGCAGGAGGGCTAAGAAAAACGTGACACTATTCAGCTTGTTCTCCCTGTGCTCTCTCTCTGTATACATTAGGGATGTGCAGTCATTTGAAATGAGAAAGGACATGTCGTTGGCATTTCCTATGTTTTTCATATCATTTGGAAATGAAATGAGAGGAAGAAAACCCCCAAAATGTAATTTAAATTTCATTTTTTGCATACTAGTAATGTGTACGAAAGCAGTTTAGTGTGCACTCTTCACAAATATTGTGCAATAAACGCATTTCATGCATGCCATTCACAAATAATGCTCATTAAAAGAAAAAAGTAGGCTACATATGATGCTACATAAATGTAAAAAAATGACCTGAAATAAAACAAAACAATTTATTCTTTCATTGTGCAACCCTATTGTACACCTCAGACACAACTAACTTTTTATTTATTTATTTATTTATTTGATTTACAAAAATTTCCAGCCCCCTCGTAACAAAAAACTTTGTGCTGGGCAGATTCCAAATGAACAATCATAAATTAGAAACAAGCAAGCATAGAATGAATACATACAATATAAAACCCCCAGCCAAATCTATACAGCACATTTAACCTAAATATTATTTTCAGCAATGAAAAGTTTCACTATAAGGATGCGCCTTCGGATGTTTGTGAAAGGCCTTTAAATCAGCAGTCGTTCTAAGATCAGTGGGTGAAGCATTCCACGTTGCTCGCCCAATAGTTGAGAAGGCTCTGTTTTGGGTTCTAGCCTAGTAGGTCGGTTTTATTGTTGGAATAGTTAGCAATCGTTGGCTAACAGGCTGCAGCGAAGGTGAGGGAACATAAGGAATACATAGATTTGATAAACTGTAAGGAGCAATCCCATAACCAACTTATGAACCGGATTTCAAATCATTAATTTCAGTCTTTGTTCTATGGGAAGCCAATACAAATCCCTCAGTAAGGGCGAGGCGTGATCCCGCTGATGACCCCCTAACAAACGTTTGGCTGCAGAATTTTGTAATACTTGGACCAGTTTGTACCTTCTGGTTCTGTTTTTTGTTCAGCTTTCAAAAGAACCAAACAAGGGAAGCAACGAGTAACCCCAAACAAGCAGCAGGGCAGAAAAAGGTGATCAATCACCATGTCCATGAAACAAAAATTAGAAAAAGAAAATGAGAGAAAAAAAAATAGAATCAGGTGTAGTTTCTATGTGCAAACCCCTAAATAAAACCCCATGTAATACGTTCTCTTGAATAGGAGAGCTAAAATCTTTATCACGGTGAGCTTGCCAGACTTTGTGCTGTATTCACCACAACGTGGCCACAGCAAATAAACAACATCCACAAGACTGAAGTTTTTATTGCTGACAACTTTCACAGCACTGTAACAGTGAGGCTGATGCTCCCGGCTTTTCATAATGCTATAGTTAAGTGACCAATCCAAATTAAACTAGCAGGGGACACAGAGTCCAGCTGCAGAATCCAGTTTTGTTCTAATCCTAAAAAAAAACAAAAAACCTACTAGAAATTTTCTCAGGAAGGGATTTGAACCCTCATGTTGTTCACTTGGTTGGACTTTGAGGTGTATTTAGCAGGGCATGCTGTAGCGCCAGCCCCATCTAGTGGCCAAAAGTGGTAATGACAAGGAGCTTGCTGACAGTGTTCACCAAACTGTCAGTCAAAAGCTGAGATCATGAGAATCAATCTAAATGTCTATAGAATAAATAAATAAAAATATAACTGAAGTGTAATAACTTCCATAACAAGCCTCTAAAGAAGACCGCTGTCATTTATCCCATTGCATATGGGAATTAAAACCACCAAAATGTTGCACTTGTCAAACAGTCTTGCATTTACCGCACGGTGCTATGACAGAAGGACTGGCATGATAGTGCCATGGCAGTGATCTCCAAAGCACTGCGACCCCCCCCCCCTCCCTTGACATTCTGAGTGAGTGCTAGATCCGCTAATTCCATCAAGAAAGCAGTGATTTCACAAGGAGTCCCACTCTGCACATGCAGCATTTCTGGGTTGCTGTGTCAGTCCACTTGAATGCATAGAGAGAGGAATGCACCACGTCTGCTACAGCATCCACATGCCAGGCTGCTGCCATGGGCTGATCCTCCTGGTATAAAAGCAGGTGGCCCTAATGGTCTGTGTGGATTTTGAGTTTACTTTTCAGAAGTAAAAGAGCTTTTCTGTTCAGTTCCTGTTAATTTGTAGAAGTTGGACCCCAAGCTTTAGGGTAAGGAGCCGTAGACGTTTTGAATCTTAAATTCGCATCGACTGAGTAGTAGCTTTCTTCCCAAGAGATTTTTGAGTGTCTTTTATGAGATACTGTTTTTGCTTTTGAGAGGAAGTTTCCATCTCCCCATTCCCAAAATGATAAGGGGAATGGAACAACTCCCCTATGAGGAAAGACTAAAGAGGTTAGGACTTTTCAGTTTGGAGAAGAGATGACTGAGGGGGGATATGATAGAGGTGTTTAAAATCATGAGAGGTCTAGAACGGGTAGATGTGAATCGGTTATTTACTCTTTCGGATAGTAGAAAGACTAAGGGGCACTCCATGAAGTTAGCATGGGGCACATTTAAAACTAATCAGAGAAAGTTCTTTTTTACTCAACGCACAATTAAACTCTGGAATTTGTTGCCAGCGAATGTGGTTAGTGCAGTTAGTATAGCTGTGTTTAAAAAGGATTGGATAAGTTCTTGGAGGAGAAGTCCATTACCTGCTATTAAGTTCACTTAGAGAATAGCCACTGCCATTAGCAATGGTTACATGGAATAGACTTAGTTTTTGGGTACTTGCCAGGTTCTTATGGCCTGGATTGGCCACTGTTGGAAACAGGATGCTGGGCTTGATGGACCCTTGGTCTGACCCAGTATGGCATTTTCTTATTTCTTATTTCCTCCCCAGTTGGTGTGGGGGAGGAGCTGTTTGTTTAGCTGAGCATTTCCACTAATCCAGGGGATCAAATTGCTCGACCACCAGGTGAGGGAGAAGTGGTGGTTACCCAACTGGTTCCAAGATCTGGCTGGAAAGAGGAGAGGCAAGTCACCTACCAGCAGGTCGATGCAATATTGGCACGCGAAAAACCGGCATTCGTGATAGAGCGCCTGCTTTCCTAACACGTGCCCACCCACCTCTGCCAGGCACGCGATGCAATAGGGTAATGAGCTGCCATGTAAAAAAGGAGGTGCTAGGGGAAATTGGGCGTCCCTACCGCCTCCTCAGAATCAGGCACCCAGGAAACATGGCTGTCAGTGCAGGTTAGGAAAACGGATGTTCAATACGAGCATCCATTTTCTCCAGCTGCTGGCACAATATATTCACATGGTACACATGGCCTGCACCGTATATATTGTATGTGTATATTGGGTGTTCAGAAATTTTTTTCAAGACTTTATTTTTTTCCACGATACTATTTTCTGTGGTTCCTCCTACTGTTACGCCTTTCAGTCGCAGACAGCTGCGACTGCTCTTGCTCACCTCTTTTTACACAGCATTGACTCCGTTGGGAAGACTTGCAGCCTCCGCCAGCTATGGCCGGCCTGCCTACCACTCCCAGCCCTCCCTGGACGGCACGGACGCTGACAACTGCCATCTTGCCCTCAGAATCCCTTAGGCGCGCGTATGAGCCAGTCTTAAGCATATCATGGCAGGAACCTTGGGGGCGTCCCCTCCCGATGATGTCATTCCACCAGGACATTTAAACTGGCTGGCCCTGCCTACCGACGACTTGGTAACGCGTTCCCTCATTGCTGATTCCGCTTCGCTCACTACAGACTTTCCATTCCTGTTGCTGCTTCCTCGGTGTGAGACGCTCTGGGTACCCGCTCCTCGGAGGTACTTTCCTCATCTCTGGCTATCCGATCCGCGGAGGGCCTATTGCCTTGGGGAGCTACCTGTCACGTTCTCGCTTCTGTGAGTACCTCCACTCTGCAGACATTTACTGTACCATCTCTAATGAAGAACCCTCATCGGTGTACCCCACGCTGCAGACCACTACCATACCATCTCTAGTGTGGAACCCTCATCGGTGTACCCCGCGCTGCGGACCACTACCGTACCATCTCTAGTGAGGAACCCTCATCGGTGTACCCCGCGCTGTGGACCACTACCATAAGAACATAAGAAAATGCCATACTGGGTCAGACCAAGGGTCCATCAAGCCCAGCATCCTGCTTCCAACAGTGGCCAAGCCAGGCCATAAGAACCTGGCAAGTACCCAAAAACTATGTCTATTCCATGTTACCATTGCTAATGGCAGTGACTATTCTTTAGGTGAACTTAATAGCAGGTAATGGACTTCTCCTCCAAGAACTTATCCAATCCTTTTTTAAACACGGCTCTACTAACTGCACTAACCCCATCCTCTGGCAACAAATTCCAGAGTTTAATTGTGCGTTGAGTAAAAAAGAATGTTCTCCGATTAGTTTTAAATGTGCCCAGTATCATCTCTAGTGAGGAACCCTCATCGGTGTACCCCGCTCTGCGGACCATTGCTGTGTCTTTACTACAGCGATATCCCCTCTGGGTATACCCCACTGCACAGACTCTGAGACTTTCTCCTGCACTCCTCGCTCCTCGGGCAGTGCCTCTCTCTCTCTTAATAAAACTCTAACCTATAGCTGTGTCTGTCGTCACTGAGACCTCGCCTCCCAATGGTGAGGCTCACAGGGCTCCTCCCTGTGGGCAGTTCCAATTCTCACCTCAGCCCAGGGGCCCACATACCTACAAATCCTAACAGATTGCCAAGCCCATGGACCCAGCACAGGTCTTGGTGATTCAGGCCATCCCTGGCCTGGCCCAGCGAAAGACAGAACAGCAAAAGGTAATAGAGAGTTTGGCTAACGCCCATCCGGGCAAACCTTGACTTCCAGAAGAGGGGCGTAAAGGGGGGGGGGGGGGTGCTGTTACGCGCACCGCCCACAGCAGTCCCGCAGCGCGGCCCTCTCACCTTTTTAAACAGATTCCTGTCTCCGGCTCCCTGTCGCGCCCATCAGTGATTCCTTTGAGGTTCCCGCGGCAGGAACCTGGCCCTGGACCCGGATGCTGACGTCAGATCCTTCAGTGTATAAAAGCTCAGGTCTCGCTCCATAACGTTGCCTTTGCAAAAGGTCTGCCTTGCTCTGTGTTCCTGATTCTCCATAGCTCCTGGTTCCTGTTCCTGTGTTCGTCTCATCTCAGTGTTTGATTGACTTCCCGAATTTGACCATTGCTACGATTGACTTCGCCTGCCTTCTCCGTGCCCTGACCATTGCTATGCACGACTATGTTATAGACTTTTCTGAGTCCAGAGTTCTTTGTTGCTTGCTACAACTTCCACTGGCCGCCAGCCTTCACTCTTGTCTATCAGTGATGCCTCCGTCCCTATCCTCTGGACATGGATGGATTTATTTATTTATTTATTTAAAAACTTTTCTATACCGTTGCTAAGTTAAATACCATCGCAATGGTTTACGTGTAGGCACATATTTAATGTCGGTAAAAGTGTACTATAGTACATTCTAACAGGTGCCATTAAAGGTTCAGTTACAATATATCATTAGACATAGTCATTTAGCGAAGTAGATCATGACCAGATGTACCAAGGTACTTACTCAGGTAGTTTTATTACACATAGTATTATATTTATGCTTATTGTGGTGTAGAGTTTATAGACTAATCTACTGTAAAGTCCTAAGTACTGTGTGTCGGTACCTTTCTGTCTTTTCCTGACTAGTTTCGCTCTTTTCACCCATCTCTTTGTAAAATGCTTGTTTTAAAAGCCATGTTATTACGAAGGCTCAGGCCTTTCATTGCTCAGGCACCTTCAGTCCCTCCTTGTTCCCTGATGCCCGAGTTCCCGTACTGAATCCCGTCTGGGATAGAACTACGCCATCTACCGGCTGCTGTCTCTGGGCTGTACCACCTACTATCTCCAACTAACCTCGCGGCCCGCCTAAGTCCTGTCCGTCCTGGCACTCAAAGACTCAACCCGAGGGGAATGTGGGCTGGTATAGGTGAAGTTCCAGTGGCCTCTAGCTTCAGCCCATTCCACCTGCTGACGGTGGGGACCTTGCCTACGGGTTGCGTCAACCACAGCTCAGCCCAAGGGTCCACCTCCAACACAACAGTTTCAGTGCCAGGTGTCAGTTTGATCAGAAATGGTACAGGGAGCAGGTGTCAGTGCCGGGTGTTACTATGATCAGTAATGGCACAGGGAGCAGGTGTAAGTGCCGGGTGTTACTATGATCAGTAATGGCACAGGGAGCAGGTGTTAGTGCCGGGTGTTACTAGGATCAGTAATGACACAGGGAGCAGGTGTCGGTGCCGCTTGTCACTATGATCAGTAATGGCACAAGGAGCAGGTCAGTGCCGGGTATTATTATGATCAGTAATGACACAGGGAGCAGGTGTCAGTGCCGGGTGTTACTATGATCAGTAATGGCACAGGGAGCAGGTGTCAGTGCCGGGTGTTACTATGATCAGTAATGACACAGGGAGCAGGTGTCAGTGCCGGGTGTCACTATGATCAGTAATGGCACAGGGAGCAGGTGTCAGTGCCGGGTGTTACTATGATCAGTAATGCACAGGTAGCAGGTGTCAGTGCCAGCTGTTACTGTGATCAGTAATGACACAGGGAGCAGGTGTCAGTGCCGGGTGTTACTGTGATCAGTAATGGCACAGGGAGCAGGTGTCAGTGCCGGGTGTCACTATGATCAGTAATGACACAGGGAGCAGGTGTCAGTACCAGGTGTTACTGTGATCAGTAATGACACAGGGAGCAGGTGTCAGTGCCGGGTGTTACTGTGATCAGTAATGGCACAGGGAGCAGGTGTCAGTGCCGGGTGTCACTATGATCAGTAATGACACAGGGAGCAGGTGTCAGTACCAGGTGTTACTATGATCAGTAATGCACAGGGAGCAGGTGTCAGTGCCGGGTGTTACTATGATCAGTAATGCACAGGGAGCAGGTGTCAGTGCCAAGTGTTACTATGATCAGTAATGACACAGGGAGCAGGTGTCAGTGCCGGGTGTTACTATGATCAGTAATGACACAGGGAGCAGGTGTCAGTGCCTGGTGTTACTATGATCAGTAATGACACAGGGAGCAGGTGTCAGTGCCGGGTGTTACTATGATCAGTAATGACACAGGGAGCAGGTGTCAGTGCCGGGTGTTACTATGATCAGTAATGACACAGGGAGCAGGTGTCAGTGCCGGGTGTTACTATGATCAGTAATGACACAGGGAGCAGGTGTCAGGGCCGGGTATTAATATGATCAGTAATGACACAGGGACCAGGTGTCCGTGCTGGGTAATGCCAGCATAAGTAAGAACATAAGAAGTTGCATGCTGGGTCAGATTGCAGGTCCATCGAGCCCAGCATCCCATCACTGACAGTAGCCCATCTCAATATGTAATCCAATTTCTTGCTGTTTGTTCCCAGTGAAAAGAATTGGGCTTCCTGGAATCACCTGTTTTGTGGACTTTGCCTCATGGAGCTTGTCCAGTCCCTTATTAAACCCCGCTAGGTAAGATGCTGTGACCTCATCCTCTGGCAACAAATTCCACAGCTTGATCTTGTGTTGAGGAGAAAGATGTTTCCTCCAATTTATTTTAAATCTGCTACCGGCTAGTTTCCAGGAATATCCCCAAATCCTAGGCAGTACTGTGTATTACTATGATGAGGATTCCCTCTTCAGAATGACAGAAGATTAATATAACAAGTAAGATAAATGAGATTGGAAATGGGGAGGGGTGCAGTATATCTATAATTAGTGCAAGAACACTTACCAGAAACTCGTATAGTGATTGTCATTATAAATAGGTCTTGTGATTCTGTTTCTATAACCACGGTGTAACTTCCGCTGTCACCTGTATTTACTCTTGAGATTTCCATGGAACTGTTTGGAAACCCCCTCAGCCAACCTTCATATGAGGGATTAATTCTCATAGTGGGATGAAAAGCTGGATCATAGTAAAGGATCCAATCAATCCTATAGTCATTCCTTTTGTACCAGGTGAAGCGCCAGATATCCCTAGTGAATCTGACAGACAACAGGACATCATCTCCCACCACTGGGGTCTCTGGCACTGAGAAAATAGATATCTGGGCAGAAATCTGCTGGCTCCATAACCCCAGATACACTGAAAGTAAAAGCGAAAAAGGAAGAGTTTAGAAACAGTCACAGAACAAGGAGAAACATTTATCCGCACATAAAGGATCCTCCAAACAGTCCTGCTTTTCTACAAAATAATCACAACCCACCCCTCCTCAATATCCCCTACTAAGTCCAGCAGGCGGGCTAAGAAAAACGTGACACTATTCAGCTGTTTCTCTCTGTGTTCTCTCTCTGTATACATTAGGGATGTGCAGTCATTTGAAATAAGAAAGGAAATGCCAACGACGTGTCCTATGTTTTTCATATCATTTGGAAATGAAATGAGAGAAAAAAACCCAAAAATGTAATTTAAATTTCATTTTTTGTATACTAGTAATATGCACTAAAGCAGTTTAGTGTGTACTCTACAAATATTGTGCAATAAATGCATTTTATGCATGCCATTCACAAATAATGCTCATTAAAAGAAAAAAGTAGGCTACTTATGAAGCTATATAAATGTAAAAAAATGGCCTGAAATAAACAAGAAATTAAACAAAACAATTTTTTTGATTGTGCAACCCTATTGTACACCTCAGACACAACTAACTTTTAATTTATTTATTTGTTTGATTTACAAAAATTTCTAGCCCGCTCATAACAAAAGACTTTGTGCTGGGCAGATTCCAAATGAACAATCATAAATTAAAAACAAGCACAGAATGAATACATACAATATAAACCTCCCAGCCAAATCTATACAGCACGTTTAACCTAAATATAATTTTCATCAATGAAAAGTTTCACTATAAGGATGCGCCTTCGGATGTTTGCGAAAGGCCTTTAGATCAGACCTCGTTCTAAGATCAGTGGGTGAAGCGTTCCACGTTGCTTGCCCAATAGCTGAGAAGGCTCTGTTTTGGGTTCTAGCCTAGTAGGTTGGTTTTATGGTTGGAATAGTTAGCAATCGTTGGCTAACAGGCTGCAGCGATTGTGAGGGAACATAAGGAATATATAGATTTGATAAACTGTATGGAGCAATCCCATAGCCAACTTATGAACTGGCTTTCAAATCATTAATTTCAGTCTTTGTTCTATGGGAAGCCAATTCAAACCCCTCAGTAAGGGCGAGGCGTGATCCCGCTGATGACCCCTTAACAAAAGTTTGGCTGCAGAATTTTGTAATACTTGGACAGGTTTGTACCTTCTGATTCTGTTTTTTGTTCAGCTTTCAAAAGAACCAAACAAGGGAAGCAACTAGTAACCCCAAACAAGCAGCAGGGCAGAAAAAGGTGATCAATCACCATGTCCATGAAACAAAAATTAGAAAAAGAAAATGAGAGAAAAACAATAGAATCAAGTGTAGTTTCTATGTGCAAACTCCTAAATAAAACCCCACGTAATACGTTCTCTTGAATAGGAGAACTAAAATCTTTAACACGGTGAGCTTGCCAGACTTCGTGCTGCAGTCACCACAATGTGGCCACAGCATATAAACAACAACCACAAGACTGAAGATTTTAATGGTGACAGCTTTCACAGCACTGTAACACTGAGGCTGGTGCTCCTGGCACCATAATGCTATAGAAAAAGTGACCAGATTTGAACCCTCGAGCTGTTAACTTGGTTGGAGTATGCGCTGTATTTAGCAGGGCATGCTCTAGTGCCAGCCCCATCTAGTGGCCTAAAATGGTAATGAGAAGGAGCTTGCTGACAGTGCTCACCAAACTGTCACACAAAAGCTGAGATCAGGAGAATCAATCTAAATGTCTATAGAATAAATAAAGAAAAATATAACTGAAGTGTAATAACTTCTATAACAAACCTCTAAAGAAGACCGCTGTCATTTATCCCCTTCCATATGGGAATTAAAACCACCAAAATGTTGCCCTTGTCAAACACTGTCTTGCATTTACCGCACAGTGCTTTGACAGATGGACTGGCATGGTAGTGCCATGGCAGTGATCTCCGAAGCATTGCGACCCCCTGACACTCTGAGTGAGTGCTAGATCCACTAATTCTATCAAGAAAGCAGTGATTTCACAAGGAGACCCACTCTGCACATGCAGCATTTCTGGTTGCTATGTGAGTCCACTTGAATGCATAGAGAGAGGAATGCACCATGTCTGCTACAGCACCCACACGCCAGGCTGCTGCCATGGGCTGATCCTCCTGGTATAAAAGCAGGTGCCCCTAATGGTCTGTGTGGATTTTGAGTTTTAAGTTTGAGAAGTAAAAGAGCTTTTCTGTTCAGTTCCTGTTAATTTGTAGAAGTTAGACCCCAAGCTTTAGGGTAAGGAGCCGTAGAAGTTTTGAATCTTAAACTCGCATTGACTGAGTAGTAGCTTTCTTCCCAAGAGATTTTTTGGTGTCTTTTCTGAGAGACTGATTTTGCTTTTGAGAGGAAGTTTCCATCTCCCCTTCCTCCCCAGTTGGTGTGGGGGAGGAGCTGTTTGTTTAGCTGTGCATTCCCACTAATCCAGGGGATCAAATTGCTCGACCAGCAAGTGAGGGAGAAGTTGTGGCTACCCAACTGCTTCCAAGGTCTGGCTGGAAAGAGGAGAGGCAAGTCACCTACCAGCAGGCCGATGCAATATTGGCATGCGAAAAACGGGCATTTGTGATAGAGCGCCCGCTTTCCTAACACATGCCCACCCACCTCTCCCTGGCGTGCGATGCAATAGGGTAATGAGCTGCCATGTAAAAAAGGAGGTGCTAGGGGAAATTGTGCGTCCCTACCGTCTCCTCGGCATCAGGCACCCAGGAGACATGGCTGTCAGTGCAGGTTAGGAAAACGGATGTTCAATACGAGCATCCATTTTCTCCTTCTGCTGGCACAATATATTCGCATGGTACACATGGCCTGCACCGTGTATATTGTATGTGTATATTGGGTGTTCAGAAATTTTTTTCAAGACTTTAATTTTTTCCATGATACTATTTCTGTGGTTCTTCCTACTTTATATCATGATGATGCTAACAGGAGGAACCACAGAAAGCACGAGTTTTGATTTTTGGTTGAGCCCTTGATCGCGTGCCATAGCGCCGACTCCTGGGCTCAATGGGCTCATTGGCCACGTAGGAATTTACATGTGATGAGCACTATTAGCTATGCGCTGGTTTGGATGCATGTTTTGCATCAGGCATAAGTCTAACGTATCCAAAATGCGTGTCCCACTGTGCGTTTAGCGGCGTGCTGTCCTGAGCGCCTGTTATTGCATTGGCCTGCAAGTGCTTGTATCATACGAAAGAGGATGAAGTCCAGGAGGAGACTTAAGGGAAGGGAATGCTCAGAGTACAAGTGATACAAGGAAGCTTCATATTCAGTTCAAGGATAAGGAAGGGAAGGGAGCCTAAAAAATGGACCACAGGTTTCAGTACCCGGATGGTGGAAAGTACCGTTTTCCATATTTCAATTTTTTAACAGTAAAGTTACTGTGCCTAGCTTCATCATCAGCATTATTAAGAGATAGATAATTAATATCTAGGACCCACCAGGTAATACTTCCCCACTACAGAGAACACTGCACTCAGAAGAGAGATTTAAGACATAGTAACATACTAACATAGTAAAGGACCAAGATAAAGACCAAATAGCCCATCCAGTCTGCTCTGCATGGTGTTCTCTTCTATTGTGGAACCCACCAAGTATGTTCGATTGGTGGGTTCCACAACAGAACAACTGTGCTGAATAGAAATTGTTTTAAAATAAATATTTGTAGCCCCAGTCTTTAGAGTGCACTCTGTGTCTTATTGAGGAGTCCCTTAGCACAGGGGCTACATATGGAGGTAGAGGTAAAAGAAAAATGTGAATATAATTAACAAACCCTCTTTTGTGGAATATTCATCTATCATGCTTCGGTGTCCAGTGTGGTTATCGTTTACATTTGGTCTTTCTAATTGGACACTGAGCCCTGCAGAGTCCCTAATATAGGAAGGGGATCCGGGGTAGAAAATATTTTAGGAAAAGATCAATAAAGATTGGTAGGGGTAAATGCTAGGGGTGTGCATTCGTTTTGAACTTAATGTAAAACGCTACTTTTTTTTTTTTTTTAACTTAAAAAAGTGATGAGGCGAAAATGATCGGATTTCCAACGTATTCAACATAGCTATGTTGAATACGTTGGAAATCGCGATTGTTGATCCAAAATAAAAATTTAAACCCCTCACCTTCCTTAATCCCCCCAAGCTGGCCAAAAGTTCCTTTTGGGCCGAACGAGCGTCCCGGTGCGAACCCGCGGGGAATCACGTGACGCGGGGAATCACGTGACGCCGCGGGGAATCACGTGGCGCCGACGTCACGTGCTCCTCGCAAAGGATTTCAGAAATGGCGTCCTCACTCCTCGCTGGATCACCAGGGAGTTGTGGTAAGTCTTGGGGGGGGGGATTAAGGAGGGTGAGGGGTTTAAATTTTTATTTGCACGTATGGACATAGACTCAAATTATGGAATTCTCCATATGTCCATATTGACCGCAAATGGGACCCCCTTTCGACTTATGGACATATGAACTTAAACTTTTGCTCTGCACATCCCTAGTAAATGCAGCATAGTGTTTGACAAGACTTTCACATGCAAGAGGATAAATTCCAGGGGGCTTGTTTCTAGAAACATTTGCAGTTGATTTCTATTTTTCTTGCTGAGTTTTGATCAGTTTTATCTCTGCTGTTATATTGGAGTGTGGTGAGCACTATTGGAAGGATCCATGGCTTGTTGTCATTCTGGCTCCCATGGCTGAGCTGGCGTTACATTGACGTGAATGCAGCAGGGAGTCCACCAAGCTTGACGCACTGCTGGTTGCAATCCCCTCAAAATATTACTTTGACGTTTGAAAAAGACATCAAGTGTTTGGCTTCAGCTGAACTACGAGGTTGCAGCCCATTTTTATTGGGGGGGGAGGAGGAATAGCCTAGTGGTTAGAGCAATGGGCTTCTGACCAGGGTTCAAGTCCTTCTGTTGCTCCTTGTGACCTTGGGCAAGTCACTTTACCCTCCATTGTCTCAGGTACAAAACTTAGGGGGTCATTTATCAAAATGCGATAAGGCATTTTCGCATGCTTTAAGGGCTTATCGCATGCGAAAAGCCCCATTAACGCATGCGATAGCACCATATTGTATGGTGCTATGCAAATTCTGAAAATAGGAGGAGTTAGGGGTGGAGAGTGGGCTGGGTTAGCCTGTCTGTGAAGAGCTATTGCACAGCTGATTTTGTTTCCTGTAAGGCCTATTTGAGGAGAGAGAGAGCCTGGCCATGATGTCATTCCCATAGGGAGGTATTTGTATCCCTATGGTAGGCCCACCTAGTAACTCAAGGTGGGGTTTAGGTAAAAGTGTGTAGGGGGTTAGGGGCCACTTTGACATGCTACGTGACACCTACGAACAGAACAGTGGTCTCGTGAAGATTTGATGACCTTTGGAGTGAGGAAACTCACTCCAAGATGTGATTTGGGCAATTTTCTCTCAACCTAGCTTGATGGACTCTCTACCTGGGTAACATCAAGCTAGGTGGAGAGAACATTGCCCAAATCTCATCTTGGAGTGAGTTTCCTCACTCCAAAGGTCATCAAATCTTCACGAGACCACTGTTCTGTTCGTAGGTGTCACGTAGATTGTCAAAGTGGCCCCTAACCCCCTACACTTTTACCTAAACCCCACCTCGAGTTACTAAGTGGGCCTACCATAGGGATACAAATACCTACCTATGGGAATGACACCATGGCCAGTCTCTCTCTCTCTCTCTCTCTCTCTCTCTCTCTCTCTCTCTCTCTCTCTCTCTGTGTGGTTGAATGCAGGAAATAGGTCTGGCACTTATCACAGAATCTGAAAATGGTATCACAATTTGTGCTAACTTAGCTCTTCGCACAGGTTATTAGCATAAAACATGCCCCTTTTGCTATCACATGCGGTACTTACCGCATTTTGATAAATCTAGGCCTTAGATTGGTAAGCCCTCTGGGGATAGAGAAATACCTACAGTACCTGAATGTAAACCAATGTGATATCTCAGATCAAATGTCAGTAAATAATAATAACTTTGAACAGGCAGTGGAGTTATTTGCTAAGTAGAAAAAAAAAACCTGAACAACCCACAACTTGTCTTTTTCTGAAAATATTTTATTACAAACATTGTTTCTATGAACTTCCTTTCTATTCTGTTCATAAAGATTTCTGGATATTTTCTTCCTTTAAAGTAATTTTTATATTTATTTATTTATTTATTATCTTTTATATACCGACGAACGTTGGGAACATCTCGTCGGTTTACAGAGAACAGAACTGAGCAACAGGCTTTACAATTATCACATAATTATATGAGGAACAGTAAAAACATACAAATAACAGAATAGATTATACAAGTAATAATTAACTAAGTGGGATACATGATTGAGGTTATCTAAACGGGGGGGCAGAGAAATTCTGATAAATAGGGAGGATATTAACATTTGTAGGAGGTATATATACACGTGTTTGGGAATAAAATGTTCTTATATACAATATGCTGTCCTGATAAATTCACTTTTCGGGATGCAAGGGAGAAGTAAAGTGGAAAGGGGGTGGATAGGAGGTGGAAAGGAAGGGGGGGGAGGGAGGAGGGGGGTTAGGAATAGGAGAGGGGGGGGTGCTAGTGACTGTGTGTATGTTAGGTGTATGAGTGTTTGAAGAACCAAGTCTTCAGGTTTTGCCTGAATATTTTTGGGCAGGTTTCTTGGCGGAGGGAGGTGGGTAGTTTATTCCAAAGTAACGGACCTGCTAGGGAGAGGGCTCTCCCTAGCAGGTCCTATATATTTTGAATTATATAGTAAGGTAGATATTCAACATTTAAACCTATTTCTAAGTAAGCCGGGTAGACATGTTTAGCTACCTTAGGGATTTTGGCAGCAATGCTAGGCTGCTTAATATCCCCACAGTAAATGCTACTTAGGCGGATAGTCTTATCTAAGTTTAGACCTACTATTGAGTAAGTCTAACCCAGATAAGTTATCTACCTAATGCTGAATATCGCTAGGTAGCTGGATAACTTACCCAGCTAAGTAGTACTGTCTCGATCCGCCCACTACTTGCCCACAACATCTGGCTATTTAGAAAAGTGACTTATCCAATTATCTAGCGGCTGCTGAACATAACTGGGTATTCAGAAGCCGCTACATAGCCGGGTAAATCCTATTTGTCTGGCTATCTAGTACTAAAAGCACTTTTAATTTTGGCCTCTAGGTTTTCCCCTCTTTTCCAATTTTGAGCTCATACATATGTCCAAAGATTTCTAATCTCTGACTAACCGATTCTGCCATTTCCAGCAGGTAAATTCGATCTATGGGAAAGATATAATCTAGATGCTGGTGTTCAAATCAATCTCCAAATCAATCTCCATGATTTTAAAAGCTTCAGTCTCCATCATAAATGATTCTATTAAGTTGCTGAAAATATTATTTTCATGTCAGTTCCCTGGGGTGCTTTAACTGTGGAGAAAAACCCTGCCCAATCAGTCCCTTATTGCTTTATTGGCCTCATTACCTGTGAGGATAAAGCCCCTGATTGCACAATCCCCCTTGCAGAACACAAACGCCATCTGCTGGTCTCTGGAGAAGGGAGAGTTTGTAGCCGGACACGTTGAAGCAAGGATTTCTGTCTGCAAAGGAAGTGAAGGACATAAGAACATAAGAACATAAGAAATTGCCATGCTGGGTCAGATCAAGGGTCCATCAAGTCCAGCATCCTGTTTCCAACAGAGGCCAAACCAGGCCACAAGAATCTGGCAAGAACCAAAACACCAAGAAGATCCCATGCTACTGATGCCAGTAATAGCAGAGGCCATTACCTAAGTCAACTTTATTAATAGCAGTTAATGGACTTCTCCAAGAAGGTATCCAAACCTTTTTTGAACCCAGCTACACTAACTGCACTAACCACATCCTCTGGCAACAAATTCCAGAGCTTATTTGTGTGTTGAGTGAAAAAGAATTTTCTCCAATTAGTCTTAAATGTGCTACTTGCTAACTTCATGGAGTGCTCCCTAGTCTTTCTGTTATCCGAAAGTGTAAATAACCGATTCACATCTACTCGTTCAAGACCTCTCATGATTTTACAGACCTCTATCATATCCCCCCTCAGTCTTCGCTTCTCCAAGCTGAACAGCCCTAACCTCTTCAGCCTTTCCTCATAGGGGAGTTGTTCCATACCCTTTATCATTTTGGTTGCCCTTCTCTATACCTTCTCCATCGCAACTATATCTTTTTTGAGATTCTGCGACCAGAATTGTATACAGTATTGAAGGTGCGGTCTCACCATGGAGCGATACACAGGCATTATTTATTTATTTATTTATTTAAAAACGTTTCTATACCGTCGTTAAGTTAGATAACCGTCACAACGGTTTACAGCAAGGCACGATAATAAAAAATGTGAGTGGTATAGATTACAAATTAATCATGTGCCATCATAGTGCGGTAACAATTCATTTCAATAAACTATGTGTGTAAATTAAGCTTGTCTGCTGGGAACATATTAGGCGGATTGAATTTAACATTAATGTGCATTTGTAGCTTACAAGTAACAACTTCTAGTTTGGTGGGTCCTTATCAATCAACTGCTTTTTTCCTTTTCTTTATCTTTATAAAAAGCTTGTTTAAAAAGCCAGGTTTTCAGGTTGTTTTGACTATTTTGAAATTACTCTGCAGCCTTATTTCGAGTGGCATGGTGTTCCATAGCACCGGGCCAGCCAGTGATAGTGCTCTCTCCCTAACTTGAATGAGGCGTGCTGTTTTGACAGAGGGGACAGTTAGTAGAGCCTTATTAGCAGATCTTAGGTTTCTTTGCAGGACATGTACGCGTAGTGCAGTGTTAAGCCAGTCAGCTTTTTCATCGTGGATTAGTTTGTGTATTATGCATAATGCCTTATATTGGATTCTTTGTTCAATTGGGAGCCAGTGTAAATCAGCGAGCGTTCCTGTAATGTGTTCATTCTTTTTTTTGCCAGTCAAAATTCTAGCAGCTGAGTTTTGTAATATTTGTAGTGGCCGAATTGTAGATTGTGGTAGTCCTAAAAGTAGTGAGTTACAGTAGTCTGTACTTCCGAATATCATTGCCTGCAGAACTGTGCTGAAATTGTTTAGCGTTAGTAGAGGCTTTAGTCTTCTCAGAATCATTAGTTTCGCATATCCTTCTTTTATTTTCAATGAGATGTGTTGTTTCATGTTTATTTTCAACACACATGACATTTTCTGTTTTGTTAACCATTCCTTTCCTAATAATTCCTAACATTCTGTTTGCTTTTTTGACTTCTACAGCACACTGAGCCGACAATTTCAAGGTGTTGTACACTATGATGCCTAGATCTTTTTCCTGGGTGGTAGCTCCTAATATGGAACCTAACATCGTATAACTGCAAGAAGGGTTATTTTTCCCTATGTGCAACACCTTGCACTTTCCACATTAAATTTCATCTGCCATTTGGATTGCCAATCTTCCAGTCTCGCAAGGTCCTCCTGTAATGTATCACAGTCTGCTTGTGATTTAACTACTCTGAATAATTTTGTATCATCCGCAAATTTGATAACCTCACTCGTTGTATTCCTTTCCAGATCATTTATAAATATATTGGAAAGCACCGGTCCAAGTACAGATCCCTGAGGCACTCCACTGTTTACCCTTTTCCACTGAGAAAATTGACCATTTAATCCTACTCTCTGTTTCCTGTCTTTTAACCAGTTTGTATTCCACGAAAGGACATTGCCTCCTTTCCCTTTTTAGTTTTCTTAGAAGTCTCTCATGAGGGTCTTTGTCAAATACCTTCTGGAAATTCAAATACACTACATCTACCGGTTCACCTTTAGCCACATGTTTATTAACCCCTTCAAAAAAATGAAGCAGATTTGTTAGGCAGGTCTTCCCTTAGGTAAATCCATGTTGACAGTGTTCCATTAAACCATTTCTTTCTATATGCTCTACGATTTTGATGTTTAGAATAGTTTCCGCTGTTTTTCCTGGCACTGAAGTCAGGCTCACTGGTCTATAGTTTCCTGGATCGCCACTGGAGGCCTTTTTAAATATTGGGGTTACACTGGCCACCCTCCAGTCTTCAGGTATAATGGATGATTTTATTGATAGGTTACAAATTTTAACAAATAAATCAGAAATTTCATTTTTTTAGTTCCTTCAGTACCCTAGGATGCATACCATCTGGTCCAGGTGATTTGCTATTCTTTAGTTTGTCAATCTGGCCTACTACATCTTCCAGGTTCACAGTGATTTGGTTCAATTCATCTGACTCATCACCCTTGAAAGCCATCTCCAAAACTGGTAACTCCCCAACATCCTCATTAGTAAACATGGAAGTAAAGAATTCATTTAGTCTTTCTGCAATGGCCTTAACTTCCCTAAAAGCCCCTATAATCCATCGGTCATCTAACGGTCCAACCGATTCCCTGACAGGTTTCTTGCTTTGGATATATTTTAAAAAGTTTTTACTGTGAGTTTTTGCCTCTACAGCCAACTTTATTTCAAATTCTCTCTTCGCCTGTCTTATCAATGTTTTCCACTTAACTTGACATTGCTTATGCTTTATCTTATTTTCTTCAGATGGATCCTTCTTCCAATTTTTGACGGATGTTTTTTGGCTAAAATAGCCTCTTTCACCTCACCTTTTAACTAATTATGGTAATAGTTTTGTCTTCCTTCCACCTTTCTTAATGCATGGAATACATATGGACTGCGGCTCTGGGATTGTATTTTTAAACAATGTCCATGCCTGTTGAACACTTTTTTAACCTTTGCAGCTGCCCCTCTCAGTTTTTTTCTATTTTCCTCATTTTATCAGTTTCCCTTTTGAAAATTTAGTGTTAGAGCTCTAGATTTACTTATTGTTCCCCTTCCGGTTATTAGTTTAAATTTGATCATATTATGATCACTATTGCCAAGAGGCCCCACCACCATTACCTCTCTCACCAAATCCTGTGTTCCACTAAGAAGTGAATCTAAAATAGCTCCCTCTTTTGTTGGTTCCTGAACCAAATGTTCCATGAAGCAATCATTTATTACATCCAGGAACTATATGTTTCTAGCAAGTCCTGATGTTACATTTACCCAGTCAATATTGGGGTAATTGAAATCTCCCATTATTATTGCACTGCCAAATTGGTTTGCTTCCTTGATTTCTCTTAACATTTCATTATCTGTCTGACCATTTTGTTCACGTGGACAGTAGTATACTTCTATCACTATACTCTTACACATGGGATTTCTACCTATATAGATTTATACCTGCTCTGAATCTGATAAACTCTCAGCCTCTGTAATCACCTTCCTGCTTCCTGTCTTCATAAAGGCCCAACCTCTGCAGTCCCTGTCCTGTTGAATAAACTCTCAGCCCTTGAAGTTTCCAGCAACCCTTCCAGCCCCTGGAGATACTATCTTATTAACTAAGCTCTCAGCCCTTGCAGCCTCTATCATGTCTGATAATAACCCCCCAGCACTTACAATAAAATATAAGGCAGGAACTCACGACAGTCAGTAAGTCAAGGAATGCCAAGGCCTCTGATGCACAAAGAAATGGGAGCCCTGCGTTTGCTCTGAAAGCAGCAGGGTCCATCTGCTGAGTACAGTGAGAGTAAACCGGACTAACACATGATAGCGGGAGGATGACTTTGGGCTCCCAGGGAATCTGGAAGAGCAGTACTACTTTGCTATGCTGTTAGACTGTGATATAGAAATGCATCTGCCCCTCAACCCAGAGCAGGAGACGACCAAATGGTGTATTCAGCAAATGAAGCAGATATTTACAAAAAATGAAAAAACAATCATTCTGCTAGACGTTTTCTTGTTTTAGGGTGAATTTCCTTTAAGTGCTGCACAAAAATGTTAATCTTGCATGTTCAATGAGCTGTGCTGGATTCTTCTGTTGTGCAAATCGTGGGGAAGTTGGACTAATGCAAAGGTTTATTTTAATGAATAACAAACATTTTGACTGTGTGGCCAGGTCGGTATCATGAACAAGGAAATGAAAATTAAATCTTATAGCAGTCATGATGCCAGATTCCTTAGCCTTTAACCTGCAGAATGATTCTGAGTGTCTGCAATGAATTAACCTGGTTGAAGGAGAAGTAGCTGTCTCTTTTAATGTGAATGTTTTTATGTTTGTTTGATCTATGAATGTTGCTTGTAGGTCGCTTAGAATATTTGGATAATGTGGATAATAGAAATGTTTGAAATAAATATTTTAGAAGCATGATGATGTTGGGGTTTGGTTTTTGTTAGCCAGAGAGAGAATAGTTATGTGGGGCAAGCTTGTGCTTTAGATGTCCTTGCTGCCTGGATCAGAGAGATTTCAGCTTAGTTTTGCTGTCTCTTCTGATCAGGTGGGATTCTCATGGAATCTTTCTGTTTTCCTAATTATAAAAAAAAATGCTAGAAAGGGACTTTTCCTGCATTCTGCTTAAATCTGATTGCATTTAATTTTGTCTGGTTTCTTTTTTTATGGCTAGGGAATCTTTTTATTTATTTGTTTGATTTGCAAAGATTTGTTTCCACACAACTCCTTACAGGCATCAAAGAGTGGTGCAATCACAATAAAACCCATCTGTCCTCCTCCCAAAAAACCCTCCCATGTCTCACCCCAATACATAGAGCCACATTCAGACTAAACAAAGGACAATGCATGCAACAAATGAATTGGGGAGCTCAGAAGGCAGCAGGGTAGCACAGAGCGTGGGTTGCATGTCAGTGCCTGCAGCAGTAATGAGGTTTCCCTCCAACCCAGAGTAAATGCATCCTCTCCCTCAGGCTCTGCTGCACGGGGCACAAAGGGTTACACTGTAACTGGTGAGATGTCCCCAGTGTTTGCAACCAGAGTAAAGCACGGCCTCTCTTGTGTGCAGTTTGTCTGAGTCAGAGTTTTCCCCTTTTGTTTTGATTCCGGACCTTATCTGTTAAATAGAACGGGGAAAATATCCACAGGCGGGGCCAGTGCAAGGGCGTTAGGTGCCTTAGCCCAACTTTCAAGCTTCCGCTTGCCCCCTTACACATCTGCCTGCCAGCATCAACTGTGACACAGCATCCCCCTCTCTCGCTCCACTCAGCATCCCCCTCTCTCGCTCCGGCCTCTGCCAAGCCCTGCATGCCCCTCCCTTTGCTCCCTGACCTCAGGGCCCAGCATCCCTTCTCTCCCTCTCCAGCTTCTCTCCCCTCTGCTTCTCTCCCCCAGCATCCTCTTTATTTTTCCCCTTCAACCCCTCCTCAGCACACCACCATCACCCCAGACTCCGTGCCCCCTTTTTGCAGTATCCAGCATCCTCTCTCTCCTCACCCACTCTCACCAGTCCAGTACCATCTCTCTCTCTGTACCCTCCAGCACCCTCTCTCCACAACTCCTCCACCAACTCAGCTTCCTCTCTGTCTTCACCCCCCCCCCCCCCCCCCCCCCCCCCGCATCTATCCAGCATCCATCCCCTTCTCTCTTCTGTTGCTGTGCCTGAAAAACAGGGAAGTGGCACCTGGAAATTTCTGAGGATTTTGCTGCTTCCCCAAATTTTGGCACCTTAGGTGACCACCTAGTTCGCCTAATAGAAGAAAAGGCCCTGTCCACAGAGAGGGTAAATTTCAACCGTGTGCATAAACTAGCACATACATGCAAAAGTCAAGGCATCTATTTATTTATTTGTATGCTTTTGTATACTGAAGTTTGGCGCAGGCCTTCACTCTGGTTTACAGGTTTAACAACAGTTTACATGTTAAACGATTTACATAGATAACTATGGGAGAATGATTTAGAAACAATAACGCTAAGTTTTAGAGGCTTAACAGTGAAGAACTGCATCACATTGAATATATTTTACAAGTGAAGAGCTATTGGTTACAACGAGAACAACTGATTACCATGATATTAATATAGGGTAGGTAGAGTTATAAGATAAAGTGTTTAACGAGAAGGCCAGGGAAGTATTGAATTGATTATCCGATTCCATCTTTGTAGGCTTGTCGGAATAACCAGATTTTGAGTAGTTTTCTAAATATTTTTGTGTTGTTTTCCAGTAGGGTATTCCAGAGACATGGTCCGGCTATCGAGATTGCTCTTTCTCTTACTGTTGTAAAATTGGCAGCTGTGACTGTTGGGATGGCTAGCAGGGCTTTGTTTGTTGATCTTGTGTTACGTTGAGGTTTATGTTTTTAATCTAAAGTTAAAGCTGTATTTTATAAACGATATGGTGGCAGTTGAACCAGCTAGGATTCAAATCCCCCCCTCCCCCCCCCCCCCCCACACACACACACTGATACAAGAAAGACCCGTGACCCAACTCCCAATTCTGCATAGCTCTGTGGTGCCAGTAGTGGGGCAGATTACATCTATCGTGCTGATGAAGACAAAGTACTTTCCAGAATATTGATGGGAGGGATCCCAGGGGTCTGGGAACAGGAGTGGAGGAGTAGCCAAGTGGTTACATCAATGGCAAAACGATCCCCGGATTTTACCCCATCACATGATAGAGGCAAGGTCAGGACACTGCCATTTTGAAAAATGGTGTCAACAGGCACAAATCAAGAGGCAGACGGGGCCCCCACTGAACACCAGTGACTTCTTTTTCAGGTACAGTGATGTTCGAGGGTGGGAGTCAAGCTATTCCCCCCCCCCCCCCCCCCCCCGAGCACCAGGCTACTTTTTTGAGTTGGGGTTGGGGGGGAGGGGCAGCTTGACCCTCACCCCCAAACCCCCAACTCAAGAAAAGACCCTAGGTATTTTACTTTATTTGGATGGGGAAGGGATGGTCCTGAGAGGAGGGATTATTTCTCTCTTTTTGATTATTTAAAAATACGCTTTTGGTTTATATAAGACTGAACTGAATCTAAAGTAGCCCCACGCTTAGGAATTCACTCATCTTTGCAGAAAAAAAAAAAGCTGAATAGGAAAATTGCTTTATTCTGGTGAAAGTTAAAATGCATCCATTTGAAATTATTATTTGTGATCCTATCCAGTAACAATTTGTTTTAATTAACTTCATATTGCAAAGCACATAAACTATTTATCAGACATCCTAATATATTAATACAAGCTTTAAGGGCTTTAAAATGAATTGTTTAATATATTTTGAAAGACATTGTTATGATGACTGTTTTTTCTCTTCAAAGAAGAATTGAATGAGCTCTTCCTTTTTGGGATGACTTTTATTTATTTGAACAGGGGGTTACTATTGAAAGTTATTTGAAGGTGCGAGTAAGTGTAACTGATGGAGTAAGTTATGGCATGGTAATGTGTAAGGAAGAAAAAATAGGCTAAAGATAAGAGTTATTTAATTAAACAGATGTAAAAAAAAATCATATATATATTCAGTGCTAAAGTATTTGTTATTTAAAATTGTCATATTCTAATGATACCTGATGTATCACACTCCAATTTTCTAAGTGGTTGTAGTTATTAGGGATGTGAATCGTTTTTTGACGATTTAAAATATCGTCCGATATATTTTAAATCGTCAAAAATCATTAGAGCCGCGATACAATAACAATTCCCCCGATTTATCGTCAAAAAATCGTAAATCGGGGGAAGGGGGAGGGCGAAAAAACCGGCACACTAAAAAAACTCTAAAACCCACCCCGACCCTTTAAAATAAATCCCCCACCCTCCCGAACCCCCCCAAAATGCCTTAAATTACCTGGGGTCCAGAGGACCCCAGGTAATTTTGTTTTTTGTCCCCCGAGGTCAGGAGCGTAGGAGATCGCTCCCGGACCCCCGCTGGACCCCCAGGGCCTTTTGGCCAGCTTGGGGGGGCCTCCTGACCCCCACAAGACTTGCCAAAAGTCCAGCGGGGGTCCGGAACGACCTCCTGCAGTCGAATCATTTTGTCTACGGCCGGTGCCATTTTGCGCAAAATGGCGGCGCAAAATGACGCCGGCCATAGACAACACGATTCGACTGCAGGAGGTCGTTCCGGACCCCTGCTGGACTTTTGGCAAGTCTTGTGGGGGTCAGGAGGCCCCCCCAAGCTGGCCAAAAGTCCCTGGGGGTCCAGCGGGGGTCCGGGAGCGATCTCCTACGCTCCTGACCTCGGGGACAAAAAACAAAATGGCGCCGGCGCTACCTTTGACCTGTCATATGACAAGGCAAAGGTAGCGCCGGCGCCATTTCTACAAGCACCGGAGGTCCGAGAGTAAAAGATCACACCGGGACCCTTCCTCTGGACCCCAGGTAATTTAAGGCATTTTGGTGGGGTTCGGGAGGGTGGGGGATTTATTTTAAAGGGTCGGGGTGGGTTTTAGGGATGTTTTAGTGTGCCGGTTTTCGATTTTCACGATTTTTAAAAAACCCAAACGGCAACGATCCGATTCCCTCCCCCTCCCAGCCGAAATTGATCGTTAAGACGTTCGATCACACGATTCACATCTCTAGTAGTTATAGTTAATCATACAGAAATATTTCCTGGACAGTTTTACATTTCACAATTCAAAATTACAAATAGAATTCGGAGATACAGGATTCTTTAGCGTTGGATCCTGTAAAAATGGGATTGCTGCCTTTGCAGCCATGCTATTTTCAGACGAGGAAGATGTGCTAGAGGAAATAACTTTTATCTGTCCAGTTGTCTGCACAGTATATTGAATTAGCTGCTGTGTGCCATGTTTGCAGTATAGATTTGCAACATAATTTGATAATATACACTATGTTTTTTCATCTGTACATCACCACCTTAGGAAGTGGAACAAGAGGGGCTTTATATCCGCAGATGGGGAGCAGTTACCACATCACAATTTGTGGCAGTACCTCCTAGAGGCATTACAAGAAAGGCAAGAGAGGGGACTTATGACAGCTATTTGTTGGATAAAGGCACATCAGAAAAGTATATTGTGGCAGTCCATGGGCAGCACTATAGCTGTCATGTTAGCTCAGGAGAGTGCTGAAAGCACTGCCCAATTATCTACATCACAGAAGGGGGTTTATGTAGTACAGACATGAGCAACAAACATCAAAGTTATTGACATAACTCCTCAAATGTGTCAAGAAAATGCCACCACTAGTGAAATACAGCAATGGAAGCAAGCAGGTTGTAAAAAGATAGGAAAATGCTGGATACACCCAGGAGGACAGTGGTACTGTAGTTTGACTTCTCTTCATCTTATTTTAAATTCACTGCACTATTTAGACCATGAAAGTGCTGGGACACCACACAATAAGGTGACCGTTACTTGGTGGGTGCCACTTCTCCGTGCCCGCTGTCAGGAAGTTGTGGCTAATTGTAATCTTTGTGCTACAACTGTTCCCCGCAGAGGAATTAGTATATCTCCCAGAAGTATACAAAGCCATCAGGACCTTTCCTCGAGTGGCTTTGTGATAGATAGGTGTCAAGGTAAACGATACTTCTTATTTGTGTCTGTAGTTTTTCACAGTAGATAGAAGCTTTTCCTTGTGTTAAAGAAAAAGCTGTAGCCATGGTGTCAGCTCTTGTTACTCATTTGATTCGATGCTTTGCTATTCCTGACAAAATATTGACTAATAATGATTCTCATTTTCGTAATGCTTTAGTTACAGGGATTATTAAAGCTCTTTGGATTACACACCACCATGTTAGCATTTATCACCCAAGAAGTAACGATATTGTTGAACACTGTAATGGACTATTAAAGACCAAGCTCAGACAACTTATGATTTTATCTGATTTAAATTGGTTACAGGTTTTGCCCTCAGCTTTAATGATTCTGAGGAACCGTCCCTTACATGCACTTCAACTTACCCCATTTGAACTGTGTACTGGAAGAAAAATGAAGATTCATGATCTTGACATGACCTCTCCACAGGATAACATGAAAACATATGCCTCTGCTTTACAGGTGGCCATGAACCAGATTACTGCCCCACTAACAGCTTCCTCAAAAGACGACTTGTTGCCAACTTACCACTATCATAAAGGACAGTTGGTATATCGTAAGAATTTCACCCACAAGCCCTGGTACTTGGGACCTTTCAAGGTTCAGGTTGCCAGCCTCCTCCACTGCTGTTCTACTTGAAAGAGACGAGGTTTTCACTCATTTGTGTGACTTGCATCCAGCAGTAACATGTGGTTAATCATTGAATTTCTGATTTATTTAAGCCTTCCACTCTGTGAGGAGTTTCCCTTGAGGGAGTATGTTGAGTTATGTACGGATAATATATGGGTCCAGATTGTTCATGAATTAACTAACACTTCCAAATAATGTTTTTTCTTGCATTGTTTGTACACCCTTTCCTTCTCATATGGGAAACTTGCCAGCAGTTGCTTCTCATTGACATTGTGCCAAATTCAGGGATTTAACTAGATGTCGCGTCACTAATGCAGAACATAACACGAGAACGCTTTGCTCTCCTGTTTGTCGATACTTATTTTTCTTCTTTTAATGCTATTTGGGGCATTTGTTAAGTTTTTCCAGTGACTAACTTTTCTGGTTGCATTGTAGCAGGTTCAAGTTCCTTGAAGCTTTATATGTCCCCTTTTACTTATGGTCCCTATACAGGAAATGTTTCTGTGTTATCAAATTTCACAGATCTGTACATAGGTCATTAGTGGTTATATGACTGTTTTCTGTACACATACCTACCTAATACGTCAAAATGTTGTGTTCTTGTAGCATTAAACTATTTCTCCAAGATTATACCATTACATACAGCATCTCATTGTACTTCTCCTCATGGACACCATTGCCGTAGAAGTGTTCCCTCCGTGACTCCAGAAGATGAGCAATCGCAGCTTCCCTGGAATATATTTATTTATTTATTTAGGGTTTTTATATACCGACATTCTCGATATACATATCAAATCAAGTCGGTTTCCATATAACAAAACTGTCGCCGGTAAGGCGTTACATTAAACATGGTAAAGGTAAAGGGAGTACATTAAACAATAGACAAAGTATTGAACAGAGAACGTGCAGCATAACATTAAACAATCAACAAATTATTGAACAAAAGAACGTAGATCAATAAATATTAAATATTAAACGTAAAAAAGATATATAAAATAAAATAACTATGGGATATATATAAACTAACTATATATATAAAATAACTATATATTTATTTATTTATTTATTTATTTATTTATTTATTGTTTTACCGAGTTTCATGATAGGCATCACATCAACCCGGTTTACAAATAACAAGGAGTGTAAAGCATAACGTAACGTAAAAAACAATATTTTCAATAAGAACCTTGAACTTTAAATACAGTGAATCAGAAAAAGGGAGAGGGAAAGTTACAAAAAACAAGGAAAATAAACTTGGGATGGAAGGGGAGAAATTGAACAGCACAATATTTACATTTCAGCCTATTGATATATTAGAATAGCAAGTGAAAAAATAAGACTATGAAACGGTACATAGGTAATCAAATGAATAAATATGACAGTTGTGAATGGTAATAGTATGATAAATATTCAGCAGGAATTAGTGAGAGAGGGTTTGAGGTTGGTTGATTCGTGTTTACATTCCATTATTGCATACGAGTTAGTGCTAGTGAGAGGAGGTTTTATTCAAGGCTTGGAAATGCTTTTTTGAAAAGCCAAGTTTTATATAAAATATATATAAAATAACTATATATAAAATATAACTATATAACTATATATAACTATATATAAATATAAACTATATATAACTATATATAACTATATATAAATATAACTATATATAAAATATATATAAAATAACTATATAAACTCCACCTATCCACTAACTAAATAACTATATATAAAATAACTATATATAAAATAACTATATAAACTCCACCTATCCACTAACAAAATTACGACTTGATGCTTTGTCTTGGACTTCTTGGATTCCTATTTTCCAGCCACCAGCCATCACTGCCGAGCGTGGGATGGCAATTCAGCGCCTTCAATCCTTACTTCATGCTTTGACATTTGAAATGAATAAAGCAATGGAGGCGCTCCAACTGCTAATGAACTTGCTATAGTTTCCAAATTTAACAGACAAGGACTTGATTATATTTTTGCTAAGGAGGGAGGATTATGTGCATTACTTAACAGTTGTCAATCGATCAGAAATAGTTAAAAAGGCAATGGAGAAGATATAATCTTTGGTTAAACTGCATATTGAAGATTTTCAGGGCGGAATTGGTACTTCAACAGTCTTGGTGATAATCATTTGCTAATTGGTTTAAGAACCTGGGAGGAGGGTTGCAAGGGATATTAGGATTTTTGATTGTTTTCTTTTGGATACTATTATTGTTAACGTCTTGTCTGCCATGTATTTATGCTTTATTTTGCCATCTCTTTACCAATTTTATTTCAAATTCTTAAATTAACAATACCCCTCTGTTATTCGCCCAGGCTTCTGAGCAGTATTCCTCTCTGCTCCGTACAGAAATGCTGATTATCCCAAGCTACCTGGCCCCCAGGAAGAGAGAAGTGCTCAATGACAGGTAACAGGTTGGAGATAGGGACTAAAGCACTGATCCACTATCTTAGTGACCAAACCTAAGACAGGGGCTTCTCACCTGGGATATGTACAGTCAGTGACAAGAGTATATGGTGAAACCTCTGAGTGCATTGCACGTGAGGTTTCAATAGGACACAGTGTTCTCCGTATACATGCCAGACAACATGCATAGACCAAGCACTGTGGCAGGCAGTATGTCAGCAGAAAAAAACAATATAAAGATATGGCAGAAACAAAGAACAAATTGACTGACATCTGTTTTTGCAAATTTTTGGCAGTGTAGCAGAGCAGATCTCTGACTCTCAGAAACCCCCTTTTTTGTGTGCCTTGTTTCTTTCTGAGCTGCTCTGTTACTCCTCCTGTGAATAAAGTTAATTTTTCTTTTGCTAAAAGACTTCCTGGATTGTTTATTTAAGAAGAGGAATTAACCATTGTGAGCCCCCTGGGGATAGGGAAACCCCTGCAGTGCCTGAAAGGTAGAATATAAATAAATAAATAAATAAATAAATAAAACATGAGGGGAGAAGGCTCATTGGAAGCTCTTTCTTGCTTGGGAGGGCAGAACCAGGTTTGGGGGGGGGGGGGGAGGGAGTTACTTTAGGATCAGGGTTTGGAGGAGCAGAAGGGGCGCTGATAGTGGGAGGGGACATGATGTCTTTTTAGACACTGTTGAGTGTCTGACGTAGATGGCAAGAGTTTTTCCGGCCAAGTTAATAATAGGCAAATTTTTCACTACAGTTTAACCAGCTAGGTTAGGACTGAAAATTCCCCTAAACTTGCTGGACACAATTAAGCTGGCTAAGTCAGGCACTCAGTAGTTTCTGAAACTGCCCTGAAGGATTGATATTTACTTTTGTTTAGAATCAGAGGGTAACTGTAATGCATGAATAAAGACTACTTCTGTCTTTAAGGAAATCTGATAATTGATCTGAAACACACATTGTAATACACTGGAATAAAGTGATACTAAGTCTACTGTATTCTCTCTCCCTTCCCTGAGAGCCTCTCATTCAGTCCAGGTCAATCAACACAGACGTTGGGTGTAAAGTTTTAAGAATGGGAACTAACTCATGAAGAAATTTCCACAATGGGCACAGAAATGCGAGCTTCTTAGTCAAATGACAAGAATATACTGTACATTGCCACAGTTACTGGGGCTCATATATGTTGCGTGTCCCATCCTCGGTAGGCCCGCGACCGGGCCTACTGCCCCTTGCAGCTCTGCTCCTGGACCCGGACTATCCTCGCTCGCGGCTGTGGGCAGCCACCTACTCCCCCAAGCACCTACTGCCTCCTCGGCTGTTCCTGACTCCTCTGCGGACCTCCTCAGCTCCCGGTGGATCTCCCCACATGGACCACGGGGAGACGCTGTTGTCCAGCCTTCTGTGGGCTTTGGCTTAGGCATGCGTGCCTCTCGTATCTTTAAAGGGGCCGTGGTGGGAAACTAGCCCTTGGCCCCGGATGATGACATCATTGGACCCTGCTATTTAAGGCAGGGCCCCGCCACTAGTTCCTTCCCTTGGCAACAGGTCTCCACATTTGTTTGTGTGCCCATCATTCCTGGTTCCTGATCCTGACTCTCAGTATACAAGTATTTTCAGTATAATCTTTTTTGCAGTCTTCTCCCACCAACTTCCTCTTTTACTAGCCACATATTTCCCCGAATCTCCATTTCCTCTTTTCTCCCTCTGTTGTTCCCTATCTGAGAAGGGTGGTGGGTGGGTCTTAATAGGGTGGTAATAAAATAAAGCAAGTATTGGGGGACATTTCACAATGTGCTAGAAATCAAACTTCTCCTTCTTAACCACAAAAAGCATGGAGACGGTGCAGATTAAAGTTTTTCTTCTTCATGCTGACATCAGAAGGGAATCCTGTGAGTATTAACTCCCTCTTCATGATACACAGTGCTCTCTCTCTGGGACCATTCCTGGCAGTAGCACCTTCCCAGCTCATTCAGAGGAAGGGAATAAAGATCATGTCTCTGTATCAGAGCTTTCTTTTCATCCATCATTTAAAAATTCAATCCACCGTTCTTCCTTCTTTCCATTCATAAATCCATCATCCTTTCACCTGTCTTAGTTCATCACCCCTTTTTCAAAAGAACATAAGAAATTGCCATGCTGGGTCAGACCAAGGGTCCATCAAACCCAGCATCCTGTTTCCAACAGAGGCCAATCCAGGATGCAAATACCTGGCAAATACCCAAACATTAAATAGATCCCTTGCTATTAATACCAGTAATAAGCAGTGGCTATTCCCTAGGTCAACTTGTTGAATAGCCATTTATGGACTTCTCCAGGAACTTATCCAAACCTTTTTTAAACTCAGCTAAGCTAACTGCCTTAACCACATCCTCTGACAATGAATTCCAGAGCTTAATTATGTGTTAAGTGTTACGGTCCTGCCCGCGAGGAGCGCGGGCAGGCCCTCACCTTTACGCGGCCAGCTGGGCCGCTGACGCTGCCGCTGCCGCGGCAGTCCCTCGCTGCAGTCCGGGCTCCTCTCCGGCTGTCTTCTGCCTCTTGCAGCGGGGCCGACCCGCCATGAGCGCTTCCTCGTGGTCGGGACCCTCGCTGTCTCTCCAGGCTGTCCCCGGCATGCTCTGCCGCTCCTGGGGTCCTTATCCGGCAGGGAGGCCGTCCCTGCCAGTGCCTGCAGCTCTTCACCTCGCCTGTCTTCCTGCAACCAGCCTTACCTTGCTTGCACCCTTGCTTCAGTTGTTGTGACCGGGAGCCGTCCCAGCAGCCTGCCAATTCTCCAGCTGCAGGGCAGGGCTGGCTCGACGTTCCTCTGTTTCTCCACGGCTCCTCCAGGTGGCTGGGAACGCCACCAACAACCCAGTACTCGTCTCTCCGGCTTCCTAGGGCGCGAGCGCGCGCCTCCCGTCTGTTCTTCAAGGGCCAGCCAGGTGTGGCCCCTGCTGGCTCCTCCCTGGGCGTTGTCCACCTCAGCTCTACAAAGGGATTCAGCGTCCAGTCTGTCTTTGCCTTCGCAAGGAGTTGGTCACTCCTGAGATCCTCGTTCCAGGAGCTGCCTTGAGTTCCAGCCTTCTGCAAGGTCTAAGTGTTCCATGTTTCCTGATGTTTCCAGTTGTTCCAGTCCTGATGTCTTCAGTTGTTCCAGTCTTGATGTTCGCCTGTTCCTGTTCCTGCCTTGAGGTCTGATTCTTATCCGGTATCCATGATCCAGTCCAGATGTTACAAGCCTTGTACCTTGATCCTGAAACTTGCCTGAAAGCTAAGTACCTTGCCTTGAATCTCCTGAAAGCTAGCACCTTGATCCTGTGTCCTCCAATGTCCTGGTACCTCGCGGCAAGCCACGCCGTGGTCCGTGACCAGCCCTCGGGGCGGGCTGGTTAGGGCCATCTGTGATGCAAGCCATGTATCTCGTTTCTAAGTTTCTGAGAAGTCCTTGTTCCTGACCTTGTCTCCTGCCTTGGCTGCCAGTGTGCAGCAACCTGCTTCTGCCCAGTTCCTGAATCTCCTGAAACCTGCTTCCTCCCTGTGCCTTGATGTCGGTGCCTGATTCAGTTCCTATCCAGTCCCAGATGTTCAGTCCTCTGTCTTCGTCTGACTCCTGAGCCTTCTGTCCTGTTGGGCCCAGGAGTGGCCAACAGGAGGGATTCATTCCACGGGCTCTTGAGCTTCTGCCCTGCCAGCCGACGGGGCTTCGGATGTCAGTATCCCAGCATCGGAGTTCGCGTCGCCTGGTTCTCTCCTGCATTATCCCATTCTCTGCGTGGTCCGTGACCTGCCCTCCAAGGCAGTGTTGGGGATGCGTGAGACAGGGTGGCCCTTGACTCAGTCCCAGGAGTGGTCTGAGCAGGGTGCCCTGAGGGACTGTGCTTATGTCTTCCTTCAGTCCTTTTACCTGAGTCTACATCTGCACCTTCAGAATCTCGCTTCAGAACTTACCTCTGCCTCTACAGTACCTCACTTCTGAACCTACCTCTGCATCTACAATATCTCGCTTCAGAACCTACCTCTGCATTTTCAGAATCTCGCTTCAGAACTTACCTCTGCCTCTACAGTACCTCGCTTCTGAACCTACCTCAGCATCTTCAGTACCTCGCCTTTGAATCTACGTCTGCACGCCCAGTATCTTGTCTCTGAGTCTTCGTCTGCATTCCCAGTACCTTGCTTCTGAGTCTCCGTCTGCACTCCCAGTACACTGCTTCTGAGTCTACGTCTGCACTTCCAGTACCCTGCTTCTGAGTCTCGTCTGAATCTATGTTCCAGTCTTCGTTGTCCTGGCCTCTGTCCGGCCTGCCGCTTCGTGCTGTACCCTGCGGCAGGTCCGAAAGGGCTGGGAAACGGTCGGAGGACTGTTCACAAGACCAACATTGCGTTGTTGGGTCTTTCGAAGCGTGCAGGTCAGGAGGAGGGCCTGTCGCCTGGTCATCACTCCAGTCTTGCTTCCGACCTACCCATGCTCGGGCATGCCACGCCTCCCGCGGCCCTCTTTAGAATCCTCTGGGGTCGAGCAGCGGTCCAAGGACACACATCTCTCAGGAAGTGGGATCGCTCTCCTAGCGCTCCACAACATTAAGTGAAAAATAAGTTTCTCTTGTTTTAAATGTGTTACTTGCTAATTTCATGGAGTGCCCCCTAGTCCTTCTACTATCTGAAAGAGTAAACAGACAATTCGCATGTACCCATTTTAGTCCTCCCATTCTTTTGTAGACCTCAATCATAGCCCCCTCAGCCGTTTCTTCTCCAAGCTGAAGAGCCCAAACCTCTTTAGCCTTTCCTCATGCCCTTTATCATTTTGGTCATCCTTCTTTGTACCTTCTCCAATGCATCTATATCTTTCTTGAGATGCGGCAACCAGAATTGTATACAGTAGAGATGTGAATCGGAACTGAAATCGGATCCGATTCTCGTTCCGATTCACATCTCTAGTATACAGTACTCAAGGTGCTGTCTCACCATGGAGCGATACAGAGGCATTATGACATTCTCTGTTTTATTCATCATTCCCTTTCTAATAATTCCTAACATTGTTTGCTTTTTTGATCACTATAGCACTCTGAGCCAACAATTTCAAAGTTATATCAACTGTGAAGCCCAGATCTTTTTCCTGGGTGGTAATTTCTAACATGAAACCTAACATTGTGTAACTATAGCATGGGTTATTTTTCCCTATATGCATCACCTTGCACTTGTCCACATTATATTTCATCTGCCTTATGGATGCCCAATTTTCCAGTCTCTGCAATTTATCACTATCCACTTGTGATTTAAGTACTCTGAATAATTTTGTGTCATCTGCAAATCTGATCACCTCATTCATCATTCCCCTTTCCAGATCATTTATGAATATATTAAAATGCACCAGTCCAAGTACAGTTCACTATAGCACTCCACTGTTTACCTCTCTCCACTGAGAAAATTGACCATTTACTCTTACTGTTTCCTATATTTTAATCTTGATTGAAATATTGAAAATTGTTGTTATGTGCAGGTATAAAGATGTCCCTTTCTGTGAATACAAAGATTTGAATATAATGAAATTATAGGCACATTTTTTCTCCTTTTGAAAAATAACCTCCCCAAAGTACTTAGCCTGGTCAGACAGTCCTGGAACACTGCAATCATGGGCCCTGAATCTAGCCACTAGGTGTCAGTGTTGAGTGATGACCATGACTCCCCTTGAAGGCTGTGAATGCTGCTTCAAGAGCGGTGTTTCCCAACCTATTACAGCTCATGAAACTCTTACATAAATGCAAACATTGTGGCATACCACACTCCCACCCCATCCCACATAACCACCAAACCTAGTCTCTAGAATTATCAAGGGAGCAATTCTTCTCCTTTCTCTCATCCCCTTCCATTCCATTGCTCCCCACTTCACCATGCCAAGAGCTACAGAATCTGGAAACAGTTTCCTTACTTGCTCCTTTTCCATGCATTACATAGAAACATAGAAATGACGGCAGAAGAAGACCAAACCGCCCATTCAGTCTGCCCAGCAAGCCTCAGACATTTTTCTCATACTTATCTGTTTCTCTTAGCTCTTTGGTTCTATTTCCCTTCCACCCTCACCATTAATGTAGAGAGCAGTGATGGAGCTGCATCCAAGTGAAATATCAAGCTTGATTAGTTAGGGGTAGTAACCGCCGTAATAAGCAAGTTACACCCATGCTTATTTGTTTTACCCAGACTATGTTATTCAGCCCTTATTGGTTGTTTTTCTTCTCCCCTGCCGTTGAAGCAGAGAGCTATGCTGGATATGCGTGAAGTATTAGTTTTTCTTCTCCCCTGCCGTTGAAGCAGAGAGCTATGCTGGATATGCATGAAGTATTCGTTTTTCTTCTCCCCTGCCGTTGAAGCAGAGAGCTATGCTGGATATGCGTGAAGTATTAGTTTTTCTTCTCCCCTGCCGTTGAAGCAGAGAGCTATGCTGGATATGTGTGAAGTATTAGTTTTTCTTCTCCCCTGCCGTTGAAGCAGAGAGCTATGCTGGATATGCGTGAAGTATCAGTTTATTCTTCTTCCCTGCCGTTGAAGCAGAGAGCTATGCTGGATATGTGTGAAGTATTAGTTTTTCTTCTCCCCTGCCGTTGAAGCAGAGAGCTATGCTGATTATGCGTGAAATATCAGTTTTTCTTCTCCCCTTTTGCTCTTCTGCAGTGCATAGCTCCCTTCCTCCAATTGGATAGCTCTATGCTGACCTCCTGCTCTCACTGCCACAGGCTTCCTGCTTAGCTGCTGTTCTTCTCAGGGAGATTGCCAGGGCTGCAACAGGCTCTGACCACCACATGCCTTCTCTGAGTGGGGATCTTCGCTGGGCCTATGCTTGCAGTTGGCTTCCATTGCTCTTTTCCTCCTTTTCCTCTGCTGCTGTGTTTTCTGATGTCCAATAGCATTTTCAAAACCCATGAGTTCTGAACATGATCCTTGGGATAGCCGAGCTTTTGTCCAGCAGCTTCATTATCTGCGATGGCAGTGGGATGGGATCGGCAACAATGCCGACAACCACCAGAAGACTTTGGTGTTGGTAGTGGGATGGGCTCATCAGTACCATAAGCAGAAGTGGAAACTTTGACAGCACTGCTAGGGCGATTTGGCAGTGGCAGCAGGGTGGGCTCTATAATGCTACTGTAACGGAGGAGACTTTGGCAGCAGCAGCAACAGCAGGAGAAGCTTTGCGGCACCACTGGAAATGGGGAAACTTTAGTAGTGGCGGAAGGATGAGCTCTGCAGGGCCACCAAGACTGAGGAGCAGCAGTCTTCTGTGGTAATGGTGGGATGAGTCCCATGGTGCCACCACCAAGGGAACTGGTGAGACTATGGTGGGAGCAGTGGGATGGGCACCATGGTGCTGTGGCACAGCTGTTGACTTGTGATGGCACACCAATTGGGAAACGCTGCTCCACTCAACACCCCCCCCCCCCCCCCCCCCCCCCCCCACAGCTGACCTGAGGAACAGAAGACCTGACTTTGGGATCAAACAGGGGACCTTCCATGTGACAGTGTACAGCACAGCCACTGCCACCACCACAGCCTGTGTAAGTCACTCCTTTTCTATCATCAGCTGTGGCATCGTGCCACTATGGCTGTTGCTTTCTAAACTATAATCACTGTGTCAATCCCTTTGTGCATGTTTTCTGGTTCTTGGAAATCCACATTGTGCGCAAAAAAACTAATTCACATTTTTTCAATTCATTTCATAAAATTTATTGATCACCTAACACAAAGTTGGCCTAGGCGATGAACAAAAATACATACATAATAAAAACAATAATAAACATACACTTCAGACAAAAAAATTTGTTTCACAGAAACTGGAGAAAAGTACTACCAAATACTGGTCTCTATGTCCCTAGACAAGCTTTTGAAAATTTAGCCTGTACTTTCTAGCTGTCTCTTTCAAAATTGTATTTTATTGATTTATAAAGAAAGATACACATAATCATCATAGCAATAATTTAAGAAACATTAGCATCAGCCAGCACATATGGAAAGAGAGAAGATAGAGAGGGACGCTGTGAGGTGAGTGGTCCTCCAGTCTCTGTCCAGGCCTCCTGGTCTGTTTCCTAATCAGCCCACACCACGGGCCCCATGTCTGGGCAGCACTCAGCACTCCTTCTATCCTCTGTCAGCCGATGGTTCCTTTATGAATCACCTTTCTAGCACCTTCCGGAAGCATGGCAAGAAAATTCTTCCAAGTATCTGCTAATAGTTTTCCCTTTCAGTGACTCAGAATACCCCTCTCTTTTCCAGTCGGAAGAGCCACATAAATATGAAGGTCAAGTCTGGGTCTCCCAGGCTTAGTTGCATATTTTATCTTATCAAGGACTTGCCCCAGAGGGACCTTATATGGTTATATTTCAAAACTCAATTGGCTCAAATACCAATGGTGATGGCTCTTTTTGGAGCGACGTATTATTTCTATAAAAGTTTAGAGCTTAGATTTCAAAGGAATTTGGTGCCTGACTTTAGACGTTAATTGGCCCTTTTGAAAATGTACTAAGGCTCAGTACCTAAATTTAAGATGGACGGAGTTAGAATAAGGAAAGGCGTTGGGTGCTTAGCACAAATGTTCAGCACTAAGCACTTAACTTAGGAGCTTAAATCTAGGAAAATCAACAGCAGACTTACATTTAGGCTTCTAAGTACAGTTGATACCAAAATTAAATGTTCAGCTTTTTTTGAAGATTGGCCTCAAAGAGGTCAATATTCAAAAGCCATTTAGATGGATAACTGAAAATTCTAGCTGGCTAATAAATTAGGCTGCTAGAATTTAGCCAGATAAATTGGGGACATTCCGGTTGAGTTAGCCGGCTAACTCCAATATTCAGAGTTAGCCGGTTAACCTATCCAGCTAAGTCTGGCCAGGTCGAAGAGCTGTCTTAAAGTTAGCCAACTATAGTTAGCCAGCTAACTACTTAAGATAGCCGGATATATTTAATTGTATGGCTGCACTACTGAATATGCCTTTAAGGTTAGCCAGATAAGTTTATCTGGTTAACTTTGCTATCCAGACTGTGTCTGAATATAGACCTCCATATCACTAAAGGTTTTCTAGTGACAGGGGGCTAGTCTTTATTCTTACCATGTTCTCAATGGTAAGTAAGCTGAATCTGACATCTCCTGCATTAACCTCTGTGATGTGCATTTCACCTTTTCTATGGGAGACACAGCTGGGGTTGTTGTAGATAAAAAGGCAGCAGAGCCAACCAGCAGGTGGGGCAAAAACTTCATAATTCCGTTCACACCAGCTGAATCCTCTGTCCCTGAACGTAGAGGCTGATGCAATAAGACGCATGCTGAAAATGGGCACTCATATTGAGCACCCGTTTTCCTAACGCACACGCAGTCACATCCCCCGGCCACCTGATGCAGTATCTAAATGAGGGGCTGTGCAAAAAAGATCAAGCTAGGGAAGAATTGTGCATCCATAGCGTTGGAATGCATCAGGTGTTGAGAGTGTTTAGTGGACTCTTGGGCCGGCCTGGCGGAGACTGGGAAAGGTGGACCACTGTCTTCGTGGAGAGGGGTGCAGGCCGGGAGGCGGACACTGGACCAGGTGAAGGAGTAGGCCTTCACCCTGGAAACCCGTACTCCCCAGGAGGAGCCCGTGGGAGTCGGGCTGCTGGAACTTAGGAGAACAAGGAGGACTTCACCCTGGAAGCCGAGGCTCCCCCGGGAGGAGCCCGTAGGAGTCTGACCGTTGGGACTTAGGAGATCAGTGAAGATGTCTTCACCCTGGAAACCAAGACTACCCCGGGAGGAGCCCGTAGGAGCCCGGCCGCTGGGACTTAGGCGAGCGGGGACGCAGGGATGATGATCCGGGATCAAGGCAGACACCAGACTGGAACTGAAGCAGGATACTGAGACAGGGACCTGGCTGGACCTGAAGCAAGGCACAGAAGCAGGAACCAGGCTGGAACTGAAGCAGGATTCTGAGGCTGGAACCAGGCTGGAACTGAAGCAGGATTCTGAGGCTGGAATCTGGCTGGAACTGAAGCAGAGCACAGAAGCAGGAACCAGGCTGGAACTGAAGCAGGATACTAACAGACGTTAGCGAACTCCGAGGCACACAGCAACTAGGAACCCCAAGGTAACCTCGTTGCAAGGCGTCTAACCGAGGCAGGCGCCGGGCTTACATACCCACCAGCGTCCGACGTCACTGAGGTGGGCGGAGCATCGAGTGGCGGGAAAGGGCCTACAAGTTCGGGCTCTTTGCGTGTGCGCGCCTAGGAGGAGGGCGGCTGGCTTTGGCATCCCGGCGGCGTTGGCCCCGCGGAAACGCCGCCGAAGAACAGGCCCGGGACCCGGCGGACCCCTGCAGCTAGCCCAAGTCCAGAACCCAGAAGAGCGAGTGCAGCGACCGGGGCCGCAACAGTACCTCCCCTCTTACGCCCCCTCTTAGCAGGCCCGGGTTTACCTGGATGTTGACGATGAAATTGCCGCAGGAGTTCCTTATCCAAGATGTTACCGGCTGGTTCCCATGTGTTGTCCTCGGGACCGCATCCCTCCCAGGCAAGCAGATACTCCCAGTGTCGGTGATGGAACCGGATGTCTAGAACCTCTCGAACTTGATAGGTTGGCTCATCAGGTACAACAGGATCGGTGGAATCAGGAACTCGATGGTGATACCTGGAGAGAATAAGGGGCTTCAACAAGGAGACATGGAACACATTATGTATGTGCATGGAAGAAGGTAGGCGTAAACGATAAGATACTGATCCCACATGCTCAGCAATACGGAAGGGCCCACAGTATCATGGGGCCAATCTTCGGGACGGGATTTGAAGCTGGAGGTTCCGTGTGCTGAGCCAAACTCGGTCTCCAGGAAGAAAGATGGGCGCTGGCTGCCAATGCCGATCTGCCCATCTCTTGGTGGTCTTGGCCGCTTTGGCAAGTTTTCTCTGAATGGAAGTCCACAGAGATTGTAGTTGCTGGGCGAAGAGTTGCACCGTGGGTAGCACGCTCGGAAGAGGCAGAGATAGGGGGGCGGTCGTAACTGTTTTCCATAGACTGTAAGGAAGGGCGAGCTTCCTGTGGCAGAATGCGTATGATTGTTATATGAGAATTCTGCCCATGGCAGTAGCTTGGCTCAATTATCTTGTCTCTCATTGACAAAGGAGCAAAGGAATGTTTTCAAGGTCCGGTTAGTGCGTTCCGTCTGCCCATTGCTCTGGGGGTGGAATGCAGTTGAGGAACGCAGTTGATAAGCTGAGTTGCACATTGAATCTTTTACATAGGGCTTTCCAATACCGGGCGGTGAACTGAGGGCCTCGATCGGACACTATGTCTTGGGATAGACCGTGAATCTTGAATATGTGTTGTATGAACAATTGAGCCAGTTCCGGGGCCGATGGTAACTTAGGCAAAGGAACAAAGTGAGCCATCTTGGAGAACCGGTCCACGGTCACCCAGATGATAGTGTTCCCTTCAGAGGCTGGGAGGTCCACCACAAAATCAGTGGGGTCCAAGGTTCTACCGGAATGGGTAATGGTTGCAGCAGGCCCCACAGCTTCCCCGTGCGTGGCTTCTGCAAAGCACAGGTGAGGCAGGAATCCACAAAGGCACGGATATCTTGTTTCATCGTTGGCCACCAGTAAAACCGATTTGCCAGATCGAGAGTTCTGTCACGGCCTGCATGGCCCCCTGTGAGGGAGGTGTGGGCCCAGTGCAAGACCGCTCTATGAGAGCGTCGAGGAACCACTGTCTTCCCTTGGGAGCTTACTGCAGTCACAGAGAGGTTAATCTTCTCGGGATCCAGAATGTACTGGGGCGGATCCTCAGCCTCCTCCAGCTCGGTGGAACACGATAAGGCGTCAGCTCGGACGATCTTAGAGGCAGGCCGGTAACGAAGCGTGAAGTTGAAGCGGTTGAAGAACAGGGACCAGCGAGCCTGCCTTGGGTTCAAGCATTGGGTATATGACACAAGAACTCTAAGTTTTTGTGGTCGGTGTATACTGTGATGAGGTAGTTGGCTCCCTCCAACCACTGCCTCCATTCTTCAAAGGCTAACTTAATGGCCAACAACTCCTTGTCCCCAATGCTGTAGTTATTTTCGGCAACTGAGAATCTCCTGGAAAAGTACGAGCAGGGGAGGAGTTGTCCAGAGTCGGAGCACTGGCTAAGCACAGACCCTACCGCGACATTAGAAGCGTCCACCTCCACCACGAATGGTTGGAGGGGGTCTGGGTGATGAAGGCAGGTTTCCTGCAGGAAGGCCTCTTTGAGGGTTTCAAAGGCTTGGCAGACGGGACCGGGCCAGTCCACTGCATTGGCTCCCTTCCGAGTAAGGGCGGTGAGCAGAGCCACAATACGTGAGTAGTTAAGGATGAAATGTCTATAAAAGTTGGCAAAGCCGAGGAAGTGTTGCAACGCCTTTAGCCCTCTCGGCCGAGGCCAGTCTCTGATGGCGGCCACCTTCTTGGGGTCCATCTGGAATCCGGAGGCAGAGACTATATAGCCCAGAAACAGCAGGGAAGTTCTCTCAAAGCAACACTTCTCCAATTTTGAGTATAGACCATTGTCCTTGAGGATCTGCAAAACCTGATGAACTTGCTGGCGATGCGAAGGCAGATCGTGGGAGTAAATTAACATGTCATCCAGGTAGACAATGACTGAGGTATTCAAAAGGTCTCGAAGTATCTCGTTCATTAGGTGTTGGAACACCCCTGGGGCGTTGCATAGATCAAAGGGCATAACGAGATACTCATAGTGCCCATCCCGGGTGTTAAAGGCAGTCTTCCATTCGTCCCCTGGATGGATCCACACTAAGTTATAAGCCCCTCATAAATCTAGTTTTGTGAACACTTTAGCCCCCTGCAACCTATCCAGGAGCTCAGGAATTAACAGGAGTGGATAACGATCCTGCTTCGTGATCGCATTGAGACCCCGATAGTCAATGCATGGCCTCAATGAGGCGTCCTTTTTACTAACAAAAAAGAAACCCGCCCCAGCGGGTGATTTGGACGGGCAGATAAAGCCCTTTGCCAGATTCTCAGAGATGTATTCTGACATGGCCCTGGTCTCGGGTAAGGACAAGGGGTACACTCTACCCCAAGGAGGTGTTGTCCCGGGTAATAGCTCAATGGCACAATTGAAAGTGCGATGCTGGGGTAGAATCTCTGCCTTAGATTTGGAGAACACATTGGTAAAGTCTTCATAGGGCGCGGGAAGACCGATGGCGGAGTGTAGAAGAGGAAGACCTGGAGCCTTTGGAACCTTCAGACAGTTGGAAAAGTAGTACGGGCTCCACTTGGTAATCTGCAAGGTATCCCATTGGATGGTGGGAGAGTGTTTCTGTAGCCACGGCAACCCTAGCACCACAGGGTGGACGGCCTTCTCCAATACCAGGAAGGCTATCTCCTCCGAATGGATCGCCCTGGTGCGTACAGTGATGGGTATCGTGGAGACTGTGATGCGTCTTGGAAGGAGTGTTCCCTGGATGGAGGTAATCCACAGAGGCGTCTCCCGACTGCAATGGGATCTGTAACTGGTGTACTAAATCCTTCAGGATGAAGTTACCCCCTGCTCCGGAGTCCAGGAAGGCGAGAGTTTCCAGGGACCCACCCAGATACTCCAGGGTAATGGGTACAGTACATTGAAGAGCAGCTGCACAACCTAGGAGGAGCTCCTTACGACCTCCAAGGTGCTGGCATTTTCCGAACGCTCTTAGCAGTGCGCCAGGAAATGGCCTTTCTGGCCGCAATAGAGGCAGAGGCCCAAGGCACGGCAATGTTGTCTTTCCTCAGCGGAGAGTGGGGTATGCCCCACTTGCATGGGTTCACTGGTCGTGACCTCCGGTCGAATTGCCTTGGAAGAGGATAATGGTTTGAAGAAGGCAGGAGCCAACAAGGGTGTCCATCTGACAGGTCGTTGCTCTCTGGCCCTCTGCTGGAGGCGACGGTCGATTCGCCCTGCCATTTCTATAAGGCCGTTGAGGTCCTCTGGAAGGTCACAGGTAGCTATCTCATCCTTGATACGTCCGGCCAGGCCCTCCAGGAAGATTGCTTGGAGGCTGTTGTTCTGCCATCCCACCTCTCGGGCAAGGGTGCGAAAATCCATGGAGTAGTCTGCCAAAGAGTGTCCTCCTTGGCGTAACAGTAACAGTTCAGACGTGGCGGTGGCTAGCCGAGCCGGCTCGTCGAAAGCCTGTTTGAAGTTGGAAATAAACCGTGACAAGTCCTCAAGCGAGGGATCATTATGTTCCCAGAGTGGGGAGGCCCATACTAGCGCCTTCCCATCCAGCAAGGATAGGATATAAGCAACCTTGACCGCATCCATAGGAAACTGCTGGGGAAGCAGGGAGAACCGTATGAAGCATTGATTTAAAAACCCTCGACAGGTCTTAGCCTCCCCAGCATAGCGTCAAGGTGCGGGTAACTGGGTAACAGAACTAGTGTTCACCACAGAGGCTGGTGGTGCAGCAGGCAGAGGGTCCGTAGGCATCGTGTCCAGGCATGCAGCCAGTTGCTCCACTGTAGCTGCAAGCACAAGACATTGTTGTTGTTGTACTCGTTGGGCCATTCCGGAATGGCCTGAAGGCCCGACATGTCCGCCGAGTCCATGGCCTTGCAATCTGTTGAGTGTTTAGTGGACTCTTGGGCAGGCCTGGCGGAGACTTGGAAAGGTGGACCACTGTCTCCGTGGAGAGAGGTGCAGGCCGGGAGGCGGACACTGGACCAGATGAAGGAGTAGGCCGTCACCCTGGAAATCCGTACTCCCCAGGAGGAGCCTGTGGGAGTCGGGCTGCTGGGACTTAGGAGAACAAGGAGGACTTCACCCTGGAAGCCGAGGCTCCCCCAGGAGGAGCCCGTAGGAGTCTGACCGTTGGGACTTAGGAGATCAGTGAAGATGTCTTCACCCTGGAAACCAAGACTACCCCGGGAGGAGCCCGTAGGAGCCCGGCCGCTGGGACTTAGGCGAGCGGGGACGCAGGGATGATGATCCGGGATCAAGGCAGACACCAGACTGGAACTGAAGCAGAATATTGAGACAGGGACCTGGCTGGACCTGAAGCAAGGCACAGAAGCAGGAACCAGGCTGGAACTGAAGCAGGATACTGAGGCTGGAACCTGGCTTGAACTGAAGCAGAGCACAGAAGCAGGAACCAGGCTGGAACTGAAGCAGGATACTAACAGACGTTAGCGAACTCCGAGGCACACAGCAACTAGGAACCCCAAGGTAACCTCATTGTAAGGCGTCTAACCGAGGCAGGCACCGGGCTTACATACCCGCCGGCGTCCTACGTCACTGAGGCAGGCGGAGCATCGGGTGGCGGGAAAGGGCCTACAAGTTCGGGCTCTTTGCGCGCGTGCGTGCCTATGAGGAGGGCAGCTGGCTTTGGCGTCCCGGGGGTGTCGCCCCTGCGGAAACACCGCCGAAGAACAGGCCCGGGACCCGGCGGACCCCTGCAGCTAGCCCAAGTCCGGAACCTGGAAGAGCAAGGTAAGGTCCCGGTCGCGAGTGCCGCAACTGGGGCCGCAACATCAGGTGCCCACAATTACAACAAGTGCACTGGGCACCCTCTTCTTTAGGCCAGTTTCTGTATCATTTTGCTGAGGTTGCTGAAGATGCCCATAACTAAGCGCCCCTTGCTATGGGCGTCTAAATTGTATGACCATAAGAATTTTTTTTAATCAAGCCAATGTACATTTATTTTTCAACTCCAGCAGCAGTTACTTTAAGTGTCACAATACTAGGTAGAAGAACACCCAGAGAACCTTAAGTTTTTATTTCTCATGAGCCCTTGACTTGCGAATTGACTTTACGCCACCTCTGGAGCTGGAGTTAAATTTGCGGCGTTAAAAAGTGTGTGTTGGGCGCCCTGTGATTTCCTGCACCTGACGATAATAGCTATTGTCCTCCTCTACATGGAATTTACATGTGATGGGTGCTATTGGCTACACATTATTTTGGACGTGCTAATCTCCTTATTGCATCAGGTGCTAGTCTGGCACGTCCAAAACGCATGCCCAATCATGCACAGACCTGTGCGCTAGGCTGAGTGCACTTTATTGCATCGGCGCCCTTGTGTTTAAAGCACTGCACTGCTAAGTAATGCAAAAGAGCACTCAATAAACTAGAAGGGAATAAGGAACACCGAGGTCGATATTCCAAGTGTTTGCCCAGTTAAGTTTGAAATTTGGTGGACAAAACTCCATATTTGAATATTTCTCCCTGATCCCTGGCTAATTTTAGTTTAGGAGCAAAGGAGCATCAGGGGTGACCTGACGCATTATGCAGAATATCGGTGGTGGGGGTGAGCGAATGGACATTACTCCTACTCCCACGAGATCCCAGGGAACGCAAGTAAGCTCTGAGGGAATTCTGGGGGGTGATGGCGTCCAGGAGGGGACACATTTTGGAAAAAGGGAACGGATATGTTTCCTGGAGTTGTGGGGCCAAATGGCCTAAAATTTTAGACCTCCCCAGGAATAATTTTACTGGAGATTGTGGTTGTGGGGAGGGAGGTTTCTGGGGCAGAGCGTTTTTTGAAAAATGGCAGCTCCGCACTGTGGGGGCCACCCTAGCTTGGAACCACAACTGGGAACACACATAGGGGCGGATTTTAAGAGCCCTGCTCGCGTAAATCCGCCCGGATTTACGCGAGCAGGGCCCTGCGCGCCGGTAAGCCTATTTTACATAGGCCTACCGGCGCGCGCAGACCCCGGGACTCGCGTACGTCCCGGGGTTTTCGGAGGGGGGCGTGTCGGGGGCGTGTCAGGGGGCGGGCCCGGTCGTCGCGGCGTTTCGGGGGCGTGTCGGGAGCGTTTTGGGGGCGGGTACGGGGGCGTGGCTACGGCCCGGGGCGGTTAGGGGGCGTGGCCGCGCCCTCCGTACCCGCCCCCAGGTCGCGGCCTGGCGCGCAGGAGGCCCGCTGGCGCGCGGGGATTTACGTCTCCCTCGGGAGGCGTAAATCCCCCGACAAAGGTAAGGGGGGGTTTAGACAGGGCCGGGCGGGTGGGTTAGGTAGGGGAAGGGAGGGGAAGGTGAGGGGAGGGCAAAGGAAAGTTCCCTCCGAGGCCGCTCCGATTTCGGAGCGGCCTCGGAGGGAACGGGTTAGGCAGCGCGGCTCGGCGCGCGCCGGCTATACAAAATCAATAGCCTTGCGCGCGCCGATCCAGGGATTTTAGTGGATACGCGCGGCTCCGCGCGTATCTACTAAAATCCAGCGTACTTTTGCTTGAGTCTGATGCGCAAGCAAAAGTAGGCTGATCGCGCTTCTTTTAAAATCTACCCCATAATACTACTGAGGGATGTACTTCCTACCACTGTTTAGTAAATCCCCTGATAGTTTTCCCTGTGGTAACCATTCTGTAGTTTAGTAAATTAGCCCCGAGGTTCGCAGGGCTATCCGCCAGCGATAGTCCAAATCTCTTGACACGAAGGTGCTTTTTTTTAACTGATTCCACCAGGACTGACTCACTTGCTGGCTCCTGTTTACCACTTTAACTGAATGTAAATAGATTGATTTCTGAACTGTAAGTCCTGAAAGTCAAACAGACACACTAAATAAATACCATTGTACTTTATGCAGAGGGAGGTAACAGAACTGATAATGGGAAGGAGGTACTACGATGAGATAAGTGTGAAATAGCTACAGAAGGTATTACATTGCACACAGGTGGGGAAGGCACATGGGGGTCAATATTCAAAGGCTTTGTGCAGGTGATTCACACAACAGCTGAGTTTTGAAATTTTACACCCATTGACTACATACATTTTGTGTGCACGACTTAGAGAGGGTAATTTTCAAAGGGACCTGTGCTGGTAAACTAGTGCTCGACTCATAGAAATGGTCCTTTATGCACACATCAGTCACAATGTTATAAAAGTATGCACATACGTCTATGTGCACAGGGGAGAGGCATTCTGGGAGGGTGGGTAGGGGTGGGTGGAGTCTGAGCAAGGCTGGGTCTTTGATTTCAGAAAGTATGTGCATCTTTGAAAACTGGTGTAACTTACATTATTATTTGCCGGCTAATTTATGCGCGAAGTTACACTATTACCCCCTTTCTGCACAAAGAAATAATTTGGACAAAATGCAGGAGGTGTTCTTAGGGCAGAGTTAAACTGTGAGCACACATATTGAGTGCCTTTCAGCTAAAGCTATGTGTTCAAGTCTACTTGGAAAAATAGCAGTCATAACTTTATCCAGGTGTATTCGGCGGGAGGCTTGTGCGAGCAAGTCCTTCTCAATATCTATGAAAAGTTACAGGCACAGCTTTCCCTGGATAAATTTGTTGCTCACACAATAAGGTGACAACTTTAAAACATGCGCAAATGAGCGCACGCTAGATAAAATTCACTCAAATCTACCCAACAACAAGTTCACATATTTAAAAGTATGCGGCATCTTTTTTAAACATAGCTAGATAAGTTTAGACTTATCCAGCTAAATAGCGCTGTGGTGGCTTATCTGGCTATGTAAGATAGCCGTATAAGTAAAAGAAAAACGCTACTTAGCCGGATAAGTCAGACAGACGGATAACTAGCATTTGAAGACTTATCCGGCTATCTGTCTTATATGGCTAAACAGCCTTATCCAGCTAAGTCAAAATTTATCCAGATAAGTGGTGGACATTAGGGATGTGCATTTGTTTTCAATGCATTTGCAATTCGCAACGTATACATCCCTATTCGTTGTATTCGTGGGTTCGTGAAATGTATCGCGATCCCCCACGAATACAAACATATCTTTAGTTTCATTCTTTTGCTCGCAGTGATTTCTTAGCAGCAGTTTGAAATAGGAGATAGAAAAAATCAGCCCTTTCCTGTGAGTCATAAGTGACTTCACAGCCCTGTCATAGAGTGGGACAGACAGGTTGGCAAAGAGACCAGAATGCAACCTATCAGAGCTAAGCATTTCTCTAATGCAGCCAGTCGCCGCACTCACTAGGTGCTCGGGCTCTGCTGCCGGAGGTTTGCTTGCTCCCCCGGAACTCTGCCGGTTTGGCTTGCCTCTTTGACCGGCCAGGGTTCCAGCTTTTTTCCTTCTTCCCCTCAGTGGAGCTCTGAGGCAGTGCTGTTGCACTCCTTGGTCCCACCGGAGACTCCTCTTTCTCCCCCTCCCCCTTTTGTTTTTTGGTTCCTGCTCCCACATGCAGCGGAGAAAAGTTTGTTTGTTTGGACTTCTCTCCTGCACGGCAGCCCAGCCTCCCTGCCCCCGTCACCCCCTCCCTCTGGTTCCTCTTCCCAACCCTCCCTGCTTCTGCTGTGGCTCTCTTCGGCCGCCTTGTTGTTTTTCTTCTCTGCCTGCGAGTTTCCTGCCGTCCCACCCTGCAGTAAGGTAAGAACATCTGGTGGTGTTCTTTTTTTTTTTTTCCTTGCCTTCTGGGGAACGGTGGGGGCTGGGCTCCGCCCGGAGAGACTCACGGCACGGGCAGGGTACGTTTTGTCTGCGTCTGCCCTGCCTTGTTCCCTCGTCTGTATCTGTTTTTTTCTGTTTTTCTCCCCATTTGGGTTCCCTGTGATTAGCAGAGCCTGGTTTGGGCTTTTTTCTCTAAGGTTAAGCCTTCCTTTCTTACCTTTCAAGCCTGAGTTAGGCTTTTTCCCATTTGGTTTCCTTTTCTGCCCCTTCAGACTGAGTTAGGCTGTTCTTTTTCTCTGTTTGGTTTCCTTTTCTGCCCCTTCAGCCTGAGTTAGGCTGTTATTTTTTCTCTGTTTGGTTTCCTTTTCTGCCCCTTTAGCCTGAGTTAGGCTTCCCCTCCCCCGAGTTAAGGCTTTCTCTTCCTGTCCCTTAAGCCCAAGTTTGGGTTTTTCTCCTGAGATTAGGTTTTTTTTTTTTTTTTTTCCCCCTGCCCCTCAAGCCCAAGTCCGGGCTTTCTCCATTTGAGCTTGAGCTCTCCTTTCTTTTTCTTTTTTTTTTTCCCCTTAAGCCAGAGTTTAGGCTTCTTCCCCTGAGTTTGGGCCTTTTTTTTTTTTCCCCCTGTCCCTCGAGCCTGCGTTTAGGCTTTTTTTTTTCTCCTGAGTTTGGGCATTTCTTTTCTTGCCCTTTTCAGCCGCAGCCCAGGCTTTTTCCTTCCCTGCCTGCCTCGCGCCGGCTTTCGCAGCCCCGCCCATCTGCGTTAGTTTCTCGTGGCCTCGTCCACGTTTTCTTTCTTTACTATGCCGCGGAGGACTCCTAAGAGGGGCTCGGGGGAGGGTGGTGATCTCGAGGCCCTCGCGCTGGCTCGATTCGGGTATGTGCTCCCACCTGTGCCTGCCGATACCGCCCGAGCTGTGCCTCCCTCTCCAACCCTTCATCTTGTGCCTCTGCTGCCAAAGCCCTCTGCCTCGGGGACCCCGGGGGGTGGGGAGACTCCGACAACCACTGCTGCTCCTCCCGTGCTGGAGGTACCTGACTCGCTTTCCTCTGGTCCTCCTTCCACCGTCAGACCCGCTACGGCGAAAGCCCTGGTGACCAAAGAGCCAGTCACCCGGTTCATGGCCCCCCACCCCGTGCCAGGTCCCCCGGTTCCCTCCACGTCCCGTGATGCGACGCTCGTGCTGGTACCGCGCCACCACGAAGATAGCATCGTCCCCCAGTTTCTCTTCTCGCCATCGGGGGGCTGGGAATTGAGCGGGTCAGCCGAGGGGGTGGATAGCGCCCATGCACCGGCTGTTGCCCCCCCTGGGACGCCTACTCCGGCGGGGGCTCGTGCCGAAAGCTTGGGGAGGGACTCGTCGAACCCCTCCGTTCTGGGTGGGTGCCCTCCTCCGGCTGTCTTCTCTACCCCTACAGGGTCCATACTTCCGACGGCCGCCGTTGTTCTCACTGCCGCCCCCCCGCCCGTCCGTCCGGACGCTGGGACCGGCTCCGCAGCCGGGACTCCCGCCGTCGATGATAGGCCCCGAAGCCCGGGGGCAAGGCCAAGTCCAAAAGCAAAACCCACGTTGAGCCCGGCTCCGTGGGCGGAGGTGTGACGCTACCGCATCCCGTTCAGCCCGCCGTGCTGTCCTACGCGGCTGTGGCGGCGGGATGCGCCTCTAATTTGACTCCCCCTTCCCGTCCCCCTGCGGGCGCCGCCCCGCCGCCGACAGCCGGTCCCGCGCCCAGGACTGGTCTTAGCCGTCGCCACGGAGTCCGGTGTTCCATCCTCCCGGGTGAAGAACCCCAGGACTACGCCTCAGCGATGGCTCAGCTGGTGGGTGCCAGGAATCTCGTCTCTTGCGGAAAAATGTACGGCAAGGTGGTTATGTTTTTGGCCAACCTTGCCGCTATGCACGCGGCGCTGGTCACGGGGTTAGTGGTGAAGGGTATTTTTCACATTTTGGAACCCTTAGATGGCGTGGGGACGAAGGTCTTCCTCTCGAATGTCCCGCCCTTCCTGCCCGACGAGACGCTGGCGGCCTATCTTGGTAGCCTCGGAGAGCTGAAGTCTCAAATTACCACCCTGCCGATGGGCCACTCGGACCGCGCCCTCAAACACGTTGAGTCTTACCGGCGCGCGGCCGTGCTCAAGCTGAAGGCAGGGCGGGAGGAGGCCGAGGGGGTTTTTGTCATCCCCCATCAGGGCTTTGCCTATCGGATCTACTACGCAGCGGGGGAGGCGAGGTGCTTCTCGTGTAAGGGGGTGGGGCACACCCGCAAGGCGTGCCCCCTGGCCAGACCGCCCACCAAGGCCACCCCCTCGGCGGCCGCAGAGCCGCGCACCTCAGCCTCGACAGCCTGCCCGGCCCCTCCACGGAACGCCCCAGCTCCCTCGGGGCGTGGTCCGGCAGCCAGCGTCTCCGGAGTTCGAGAGGAACCCTGCCGTCCAGACACTGCCACGCCACCTGCCCCTCAAGCGCTGGCTGCGGGTGCCCAGCCCCGCCGGAAACGCACGAAGGCCCTGGCCCCTGCTGTCGCTGAGGTAAGCGTTCGGGGTGAACCTACCCTCCCCCTGCAATCATCTGCGCGGGGGGCTCCGGACTCCCGTGGCGGCGGCCCGGCGGTGGAGGTGTCTGCTGGTACCCCCTCTGGGGACCCGCCCCCCGTCTCCTTAGAGGCGGAGGGCGCTCGTCCCGAGGAGGGTCCCCGGCCTCCTCCCACCGACGCCCCCACTGATGTTGCTTCATCTACTGATGAGGCGCCTGTCCCCGCGGCCTCTTCCCCACCCGACTTGCGGAGTTCGGCTGCGGAGGTGGTCCCTGCGCCTACTTCGGGTGTGCCTGAGAGCTGCGGCGGCGGCCCCTTACCGACTGACGGTCCCTCTTCCCCTGGCCCACAGGGGAAGAAAAAATGTAAGCTTGCCTTGTTAGTGACAGCGTCTGGGTCTCAGGGCGGAGTGGACTTGTCTCCCGGTCCCGACAGCGCCCCTAGTTGCTCGCTGTCGGGTTTGGGCAAAAGGCGTGGGGAACCCCTCAGTGAGCCCGCGGCTCGGGTCGATAAAACCTACAAGGGTGATAGTCTCACCACTGCACGGCTGACGGCCGAGCGGCGAGCGCTGCGGCCCGCACTGGGCGACCCGCTGGGCACTGACCGGCGGGAGCCTGACGCGTCCTCCACGGCTGCCTCGCCTGGGACCGCCATGCCCCGCATTGACCTGTCCTTCCGCTCCGTCCTGGACCCGAACGCGATTGACGGCGACGGCCCCTTCCTTTTCGGCCCCGGTCCCGGCCTCCCGAGGGCCCCCCTTTCCCCTCTCCCCCCGCCACCACCTGGTGCGACGCACCCGTTTAGTGCGGCACCTGGGGGGAAGAGAATGAGACGGGATCTAAGGAAACTGGAAGAGTGGTCAAAGATATGGCAGCTGAGATTCAATGCCAAGAAGTGCAAAGTCATGCATATGGGGAGTGGAAATCCGAATGAACTGTATTCGATGGGGGGGGAAAGGCTGATGTGCACGGAGCAGGAGAGGGACCTTGGGGTGATGGTGTCTAATGATCTGAAGTCGGCGAAACAATGCGACAAGGCGATAGCTAAAGCCAGAAGAATGCTGGGCTGCATAGAGAGAGGAATATCGAGTAAGAAAAGGGAAGTGATTATTCCCTTGTACAGGTCCTTGGTGAGGCCTCACCTGGAGTACTGTGTTCAGTTCTGGAGACCGTACCTTCAAAAAGACAAAGACAAGATGGAGGCGGTACAGAGAAGGGCGACCAGGAAGGTGGAGGATCTTCATCGGATGACGTATGAGGAGAGATTGAAGAATCTAAATATGTACACCCTGGAGGAAAGGAGGAGCAGAGGTGATATGATACAGACTTTCAGATACTTGAAAGGTGTTAATGATCAAAAGACAACGACAACCTTTTCCGAAGGAAAAAAATCAGCAGAACCAGGGGTCACGATTTGAAGCTCCAGGGAGGAAGATTCAGAACCAATGTCAGGAAGTATTTCTTCACAGAGAGGGTGGTGGATGCCTGGAATGCCCTTCCGGAGGATGTGGTGAAGACCAGAACTGTGAAGGACTTCAAAGGGGCATGGGATAAACACTGTGGATCCATAAAGTCAAGAGGCTGCCAATGAAGAGTGGGTGACTCGCCAGAATGACGGCTACTGCCTGGAGTCAATACCCTTATTAAATAAACATACACAGGCTTACTGTGACTCCAAAATCGCTCTAAGCTTCAACAGCAAGAGGAAATGTGGAAAAAAGGATTCACACTCACAAAGAGGGGAGTAGCTGGCTTGTTACGGCGGTTACTACCCCAAATCAAATAAGCCTGATACTTCACTTTCAATGCATATACAGCATAGTTCTCTGATTCAACGGCAGGGGAGAAGAAAAACTGATACTTCACACATCCAGAAAAGAGGGTTCGCACTCGCAAAGCAGGGAGTAGCTGGCTTGTTACGGCGGTTACTACCCCAAACCAAATGTGCCTGATACTTCACTTTCGATGCATATCCAGCATAGCTCTCTGCTTCAACGGCATGGGAGAAGAAAATCAACCAATAAGGGCTGTATAAACAGTCTGGGTAAAACAAATAAACATGGGTGCAGATTGCTTATTGCGGCGGCTTCTACCCCTAACTAATCAAGCTAGATATTTCACTTGGATGCAGCTCCATCACTGCTCTCTACATTAAAGGTGGGGGTGGAAGGGAAATAGAACCAAGAGCTAAGAGAAACAGATAAGTATGAGAGAGAAAATTTGCGGGGCAGACTAGATGGGCCATTTGGTCTCCTTCTGCCGTCATTTCTATGTTTCTATGTTTCTATGAAGGAGGGGAACCCCTCGGGAGAGGAGCCTGGTAAAGGCGGGGAACCAGGCTGTACCCCGGGGCTTATCCCCGGGGCCCCCGGCCACGGTGGGGGGGAGGGAGGCCTGTCCCGGCCTATCGACGCGGGCGACTGTGACGAGATGGTGACTGATGCCGCCGCCCTCGATCCAACGGTGTGGCCCCTTTCCCCAGACGAACCGAGCTACCCCGTGCCACCGGTGGGGATCTCTTCTGTCGCGTTGTGTCCGGACCCCGGAGGTACTCCGGCTGCTAGCGACGGGGAGCTGGGGGACGTCGCGGCGCCCTCCTGCGAGCCACGGCTCTCCTCCAGCGCGCCGGTAGGAGGCCCCCCGGCCCTTTTTCATCCGGGGTCGGGAGCGGCTCAGTTTGACCAGTCCTTACGGGGGGCGGTCTCTGAGCTCGACCGGCTCCTTAGAGCAACCCGCAGTTGGAAATTTCGTGTCGCTAAAGCTCTCGAGCGATGGCCGAGCAAGGAGCGCCTCCGGAAGATAGCGGGCGCGCTCGTGGCACATCTCGAGGGTAGTAAACCTCCGGGGGCCAAGGACATCAAACGGGCTCGGAGGTTTTGTTCCGAAGTAGCTCCCTGAGGGGGCGCTTCGGTTGGGTGCACTTTTGTTTTTGTTCTGACAGAGGATGGCTCTGACTTTTAGCACTCTGAATGTCAACGGCTGCAGGGACGGCCTCCGCAGGAGCTGGGTGCTCTCCTATCTTCGGAAGGGAGGGTACTCCGTAAGTCTCCTGCAGGAGACCCATACCGCTCCAGAGGACGAGGCGGCTTGGCTTCTGGACTGGCGCGGCAGGGCGTTTCTTAGCCACTCCAGACATGCCGGGGGAGTGGCCGTCCTGCTCGCGGAGTCCCTGCAGGCAGACGTGCTATCGGTCCGATCTGTCGTGCCTGGCCGGATGCTACACTTGCGGATCCGCGTCGGTGGCTGCACGGTCCATTTGATCAATGTGTATGCCCCGAACGATGGACCCGCCAGGTTGGTGTTCTTTCGCCGTTTGTCGACCCTATTGCAGACCTTGGATGCGACGGAGGAGGTGGTGCTCGGGGGTGATTTTAATTGCACCCTCGTAGCTGCCGACCGTTCTGGCGTGCAGCCGCACCCTGCCTCCGCCGCATACTTGGGGGAGACGATCCGTCGCTTCTCCCTGGTCGATGCCTGGCAGCTGCATCACCCGGCTGGCTCCCCCTCCTTCACCTATGTGCGAGTGGGGGAGGGACGAATCAGCCGCTCTCGGATCGACCGGCTCTATGTCACGGGCTTCTTAAAGTCACGGACCCTTTCGAGTGCCATTGAGGTGGCGGCCTTCTCGGACCACCATTTGGTGTTCGTGAAGGTGAGGCTCGACTCGGCCGGGCCTCGGGCCACCCACTGGCATTTCAACAACTCCTTATTGGAGGAGGAGGGCCTCGTGGCGGCGCTCCGGGAGTTCTGGGTGGAATGGCGCACCTTTGAGGGGGACTTTGCCTCACGGTGCCTGTGGTGGGATGTGGGGAAAATCCACCTCAAACGGCTCTGTCAGGACTACGCCAGGGGCGTTAACTGGGAGCGACGTGGAGAGATCTGGCGCTTGCAGGGGGAGGTGCTGGATCTCGAAGCGGACCTCTCTGATGTTGCGGATCAGGCTCTGCGTGATGAATACATGGAGAAGAAGTGCGCCCTCCGTCACCTCGAAGAGCGGCGAGGCCGGGGGGCGTTCGTGAGGTCGCGGATCCATTTCCTTCGGGAGATGGACTGCGGCTCGCGCTTCTTCTTTGGGTTGGAGAAGAGGAGGGGTGCCCAGAAGCAGATCACGGCCCTGGTGGCTGCCGACGGGGCCCCCTTCAGTGATCCGGAGAGGATTCGGGCGGAGGTCTGGGACTTTTACTCGACCCTCTTCTCCCCGGATCCCGTCGACCCGGACGCCTGCAGGATCCTGTGGGAGGGGCTTCCCTCCGTCAGGCAGAGCAGCAGAAACGCGCTGGACGAGCCTTTGAGTCTGGCGAACCTTTCTGAGGCCCTGAACCAGATGCCCAACGACAAAACGCCGGGCATCGATGGTCTGACGGTTGAGTTTTTTCGCCATTTTTTTGATCTGCTGGGACCTGATCTCCTGCGGGTCCTGGCGGAAGCCCTGGAGAACGGAGAGTTGCCGCTGTCGTGTCGCCGAGCGGTTTTGACGCTGCTCCCCAAGAAAGGGGATGCCCGGGACTTGCGCAACTGGCGACCCGTTTCCCTCCTTTGCACGGACTATAAGATCCTAGCCAAGGCGCTTTCGCTGCGGCTAGGGCCCGTGCTTGCTCAGGTGATCCACCCGGACCAATCCTACACGATCCCGGGCCGCTCGATTTTTGATAACATCTTTTTAGTCCGGGATCTCATTCATTACTGTTGTAGGATGGACCTGTCGGTGGCCTTTCTGTCTCTAGACCAGGAGAAGGCCTTCGACAGGGTGGATCACGGTTATCTCATGAGGACCCTGCAGGAATTTGGCTTCGGCCCCTGATTCGTGGGTCTTCTCCGCCTCCTGTACGAGTCCGCAGAGTGTCTGGTAAAGGTAAATTGGTCCCTAACAGCGCCTCTGGCGTTTAGGAGAGGAGTACGTCAGGGCTGTCCCTTGTCCGGGCAACTGTACGCGCTGGCCATTGAACCCTTCCTGTGCTTATTGCGCAGGAAGCTCACTGGCTTGGCGCTGCAGGACCCCGGGCTTCACCTTACCCTCTCCGCTTACGCCGATGACGTGCTCCTCCTGATTTCGGACCCGCTTGATATGGCGAGGATGCGCGCCTGCCAGCGGGTGTTTTCATCCGCATCCTCTGCCAAGATCAACTGGGCCAAATGCTCGGGGTTTGTGGTAGGACTGTGGCAGAGGGGCGAGCTCCCGAGCGAATTTGGTAATTTTTCTTGGAGCCGGGAGACCCTAAAATATCTGGGTATCCACCTCTCCACAGCGGAACCCACGGCCGATGCCAACTGGCAGGAGCTCGATGTGAAGGTCGATGCTCGCCTGCAGTCGTGGGCAGGGTTGCTACGGTTGGTGTCCTACCGCGGGCGGGTTTTGGTGGCGAATCAGCTTGTGTCCAGCATGCTGTGGCACAGGCTGACCGCCCTGACTCCCCCCGCGGGGTTCCTTGCCCGGACCCAGAGGAAGTTGCTGGACTTCTTCTGGGCCGGCAGGAAGCACTGGGTCTCCGCGGGTGCCTTGGCCCTTCCATTGGAAGAGGGCGGACAGGGACTCGTGTGCCTTCAAAGCCAGAAGCACGCCTTCCGCCTCCAGGCCCTGCGGAGGTTTCTGTATGCAGACCCGCCCCCGCTGTGGCGCCCCCTGGCAGCTTTTTTCTTTCGCCAGGTGGGCGGGTTACAGTACGACTGGCAGCTGTTTGTGATAAAGGCGAGGGGGTACGACCACGACCTCTCGTCGCTGCCGTCTTTCTACCAAGAAGTTTTTAAGTCCTGGAGCATGGTTTCCGTGACGAGGCGGCCGGCGGTCCCCACGGAGGATTTTTTGGAAGAACCCCTTCTCCACAACCCTGCCCTGGGTGTGGAGATCTTGGAATCCCCCGTGGTATGCCGTCGGTTGGCCTCGGCCGGAACCACCAAGGTCGGTCACCTTTTGTCGCAGGACCGTACCTCCTGGATGCACTCACTCATCCTGGCGCAGTGGATGGGCCTTCCCGATCCCGCCCCTGTCACCGCAGCGCTAGAGGCCTTAAGAGCCCAGGGTGCCCTGTGCACGAGTCTCTTTCAACAGGAGGAGGGTCTGCAGGCCGGAGGTCCCCGTGGTTTTTCCGTTCCCCCCCCCTCCGGACCTGAGTATAGGCCCCATTCATCGGGACCCCCCTCTCTCGGCCCGACCCCTTCCCTCGCGGTCCCTCAGCAGGTTGCACCTGTTCCCTGAGGTTTCCTTCGAGGAGTTTGGGAGGAAGGTGATGTATTTGTTGTTTCTTCATATAGTCCATTACCTGGCGCTGATTGCCCGCCCTGATACCGTCTGGAGAGGAACGATAGGCGGGGATAGGGGACCCCGATGGCGATCCTTTTACACCCCTCTGATCCCACGGGGGAGCGCGGACCTGGCGTGGCGGGTGGCACACGGGGCTATCCTCTCTGGCCGGGTGATGGAAGCCGTCCTCGGCACTTCGGCTTGCCTCTTCTGCCAGGCGCCGGAGACGGTGCCGCATATCTACTGGTTCTGCCCCCGCCTCACTCCATTCCTCAGCTTCCTCAGGAACCTCTTGCTGCAGTTTTGGTTGGCGTTTTCTCCCCACCTCCTGGTCTACGGCTACACCGCGCCAGGGAGCCCGGCGACTCGTTGCCGAGCGCGGTTGGTGAACTACCTCCTGGCCGAGGCCAAACAATCCATTCGATGTACGAGGGAGGCTCAGCTGGGAGGGGAGCATCCAGCCGCCTGCGAGGCTTACTTCAGACGTCTGGTCCGATCCAGGCTGCGGGCGGAGCACGCAGTGGCAGTCCACCGGAACGCCATCCCGCTGTTCTCTGCCACCTGGGCTGTCCGCTGTGTCCTCTGCCCGCCCCCCCTCCCACCCGCTTACACTCTGCACCTTTTCATCTAGGTGCAGCGCTCCGGCAGCCCTCACCCCCTTCCCCTTTTTTGGGTTGCTGGTTTCGAGACTTCCGATGATGTGCTAAAGGTCACGGGCTGCGGCCGTTGTGAGTCCTTTCTGCCCTAGGGCAGTGTGTTTTGGCTGAGGGCTGTCTCGCGCCAGTCCTCCCCTGGGTTTTGTGCCTTTCGTCAACTTGGCATCTTGTTGATCCGAGGCTGTGTTTTGTTTGTTCCTTGCTCAGCGCTTCCTCTACGGGATGTAGACGGCGCTGAGCGGACTTACTTCGTTTTTTCTGGCCAGCGCAGGGCGCCTATGGCGCCCTGCCCTGGTGCCTTGTTTCAAATAGGCTCACTCAGTGCTCAGTGATGCTATTCCTGATGACGCAGCACTATTTATACGTGAAGCACGCGGCGTGCCACGCACTTTCTTGGTGGGGATAGTTTGGGGAGGTGGTCCGGGGAGGTGGTTGCACTCAGAGCTAGTCTGAGTGTCTGAAATCTGTGTTCAATTGGTAGCTACTATGATAGAATTTTCCATGGAAAACATATTTGTTCGATTTGGCTGCGGTGCTGCTGCCAGCCAGCTAGTATAGACTATGCCATGTTTTTTTTTACCACATTCTTTTTTATTGATCTGTGCCACTGAGAGAAGCTGCTAGCACTAGCAGTGGCATTTTTCTGCTTATTTTACCCCTTGGGGTAGGTTGCAAGCAGGATTTGGATGTTGTGGGTGGGAGATATATTAAATTGCTAGCTACTTTGATAGAATTTTCCATTGAAAAATATATTTCTTCATTTTTGTTGCTGTGCCAAGCAAGCCATCCTTTTCATTATTTGCAGGTTTTTTTTATTGAACTCAGACTGTCTCTTTGTGCTCTTTTAAGCCAAGAAGACAAGCAGTGCACTCACTGGGCATCAGTGGGCACTGGGCAGTTTTGCATACTCACATATATATTATTGAGACAGCAGTGCTCTGAAGCCAAATCCCCAGTGGGCCTCTTTTATAGTTACAACTTTGTTGTGTGCACATTCATTACATTAGTGCACATCAAGGCACTGTGGCATCTGGGCAGCCAGTTTTGCAGAGTCACGATCATTGGGACAACGGTGGTCTCTGAAGCCAAATCCCCAGTCAGCCTCTTTTGTAGTTACAACTTTGTTGTGTGCACATACATTGCATTAGTGCACATCGGGGCACTGTTCCTGTGGGCAGCCAGTTTTGCAGACTCACGTACATGGGACAGCGGTGGTCTCTGAAGCCAAATCCTCAGTGGGCCTCTTTTGGAAATAATTCTTTTAATTGAAATCCCTAGTAGGCAGTGACATTAAATCTATGATGTCAGGGAAAGCTAGATGTGATCGAGTGATTGGGACTGGGAGAGAAGGCACCTCAAAAGAGAGTGCCAGTTCCCCATTAAAGTTAAAAAGGGACCTGTTCCAATCTAAAATTTCCTGGAGAGGCAGGCAGTTCCATCTGGAAAAAAATGAAATCTAAAGATGTTGCATCGCCACCACCTGTTTCTGACCCTGTAGTTTTGGAGGTGAGGGAAGGGGAGACTGAGTCATGCAAGACAAAAGGGCGAGATCCAAAAGCAGCAGTGCAACAGCAGACTCGATTTAGCATTGAAAATGTAGCACAGGCACTGTTTACTTCTGATTCCAATGAAGAATCATCTTGTGTGGGATTCTCATCATCAGAAATGGAAGAAGTAATAGCTGACGAAGGTTTAGGAGGATTTGCTAGACCTGTCTTAGCCTCCACTTCAGTGCTGCAGGGGAAAGATGAAACTGATGATGATGATGAGGAAAAGCAGTCAGTGCAGGCACAGAGTGTGACTGATGCCCCTGGCATTGCTTCTCAGGGTGCACCCACTACTTCAGCTCCAGTGCCAGCATCCACCCCGAAGGTTATAGAGAAGGGATCACGAAAGACATCTGCGATCTGGAGCCACTTTAAAGTAATGGAGGACCCACGTTTTGCTCAGTGGAATTACTGTGACAGGGCTATTAGCAGAGGCAAGCAAATGGGACATCTATCTAATTTTGGCATAACACATCATATGATGAGGCAATACCCATTAACATTACTACCATCTGGGGATGGTGGCAGTACCAGTCAGGGGACCCGTTTTTCATGGCAGTGTAAAGTGGTTGAAAAGGAGCAGTCACCCCATGCCTTCAGCCCCTTCTAGCAGTCATGTGGCAGGCCAGCAGCCCCCTGCCATGTGTCAGAAGTGACAACCCGCCATGGAGGAAATGGGCTGGTATGCAGTAACACTATCCCGGGGTAGGAGGCAGGCAGCCTCAAAAGTTGTAACCATGAGCATTGGATAAATGATTGCCCTTGATGACTAGCCCTTGAAGATAGTGGAGAATGTGGGTTTCAAGTATTTTCTGAAGGTCGTAGTTCCAGATTACAAAGTCCCCTCCAGAACCACATTTAGCAGACAGGTCATCCTCAGCCTGTACAAGCAGTGTCACAGTTGCATCCAAGCACTGCTAGCTAAGGCACAGGGGATTGTGCATTTCACCTGCAATATTTGGACCGCCATGAATGCTGCACACTCTTACCTCTCCCTGAAAACACATGGTAGGACCTGGCTGAGGCAGGGACAGGCAGCATCTCTATTAGTGAACAAGTATCAGGGTGGAGGTGGGCTTTACTGCACACCCACCTGATGGACGAGGCCCATACCTCAGCCAATATTCTAGCATGCATCAGCCAGATGCTGGTGGGTTGGCAACTACACTAGTGAGACAGGCAGAGTTTTATTTATTTTATTTATTTAAAAGTTTTTTATATACCGCGCACTTGGGCACTTACATGTCCGTCTAGGCGGTTTACAAACTTACGTACATAGTAAAGACAAAGAGAAACGTACAGAGAAGGGCTACCAAAATGATAAGGGGAATGGAACAACTCCCCTATGAGGAAAGACTAAAACGGTTAGGACTTTACAGCTTGGAGAAGAGACGACTGAGGGGGGATATGATAGAGGTGTTTAAAATCATGAGAGGTCTAGAACGGGTAGATGTGAATCGGTTATTTACTCTTTCGGATAGTAGAAAGACTAGGGGGCACTCCATGAAGTTAGCATGGGGCACATTTAAAACTAATCGGAGAAAGTTCTTTTTTACTCAACGCACAATTAAACTCTGGAATTTGTTGCCAGCGAATGTGGTTAGTGCAGTTAGTATAGCTGTGTTTAAAAAAGGATTGGATAAGTTCTTGGAGGAGAAGTCCATTACCTGCTATTAAGTTCACTTAGAGAATAGCCACTGCCATTAGCAATGGTTACATGGAATGGACTTAGTTTTTGGGTACTTGCCAGGTTCTTATGGCCTGGATTGGCCACTGTTGGAAACAGGATGCTGGGCTTGATGGACCCTTGGTCTGACCCAGTATGGCATTTTCTTATGTTCTTATGTTCTTAAAACAAGCTTGTTGATTTTAGCAAATATCAAAACGATGTTGAGTTAGGTTCAGATATTATATTTATAGGCATCGTTGAATAAAAAAGTTTTAAGCATCTTTTTAAATTCGTTGCGGTTGGATGTCATCCGGATAGAATCAGGAATGGAGTTCCACAGGGTCGGGCCAATAACCGAAAAGGCTTTTTTCCTTGTCAAAGCCAAACTGGTTGTCCTGATTGATGGAATCTCCAGTAAGCATTTGTCTGTTGATCATAACTGTCTTGTGGGTTTGTATGTATGTAGTTCTTTGTCACAAACAATGGTACAAACATGTTAAAGGCAATAACTGATGGGCACTTTCAGAACATCCGATGTTTTGCATACACTCTGCACATGGTAGGGAAGTCAGCTCTGGGATTAGAGTCCAATCACCAAGAGAATGAATACTGCATATGTTTATACACAAGTGCAGGAACATAGCAGCGCACTTCCACAGAAGTGTGAAGGCAGGGCAGGTACTCCGACAAAAGCAGACTAATTTGGAGATGCTCACAAGCGTCTCATTCAAGACATTGCCACCCGGTGGAATTCCACCTTCTTCAGCGGCGGGACCCTAGAGCTTGCACGGCCGGCACAGCCCATCGGGGCACGAGCTCCCCTGCACCCGACCCGACCCTCGTGGCCCAACCAGACCGCGCCTCCCGGATACCGCTGACCAATCGGAGGCCAGGCGCACAGCTGACTTCACGAAGCTGCGTCTAGGCAAGCTATTTAAATCTACCTGCTCTCCTCGGCGCCTTCTTTTCTTCGGCGGCGGGACCCTAGAGCTCTCGCGGCCGATGCAGCCCATCGGGGAACGAGCTCCCCTGCACCCGACCCGAACCTCGTGGCCCGAACAGACCGCGCCTCCCGGATACCGCCGACCAATCGGAGGCCAGGCGCACAGCTGACTTCACGAAGCTGTGTCCAGGCAAGCCATTTAAATCTACCTGCTTTCCTCGGCACCTTATTTTCTTCGGCGGCGGGACCCTAGACCTGGCGTGGCTGGCGCAGCCCATCGGGGCATGAGCTCCCCTGCACCCGCCCGACCCTTGTGGTCCGACCAGACCGCGCCTCCCGGACACCGCCGACCAATCAGAGGCCAGGTGCACAGCTGACTTCACGAAGCCGCATCCAGGCAAGCCATTTAAATCTACCTGCTCTCCTCGGCGCCTTCTTTTCTTTGGCGGCGGGACCCTAGAGTTCGCGCGGCCGGCGCAGCCCATCGGGGCACGAGCTCCCCTGCACCCAACCTGATCCTCGTGGCCCGACCAGACCGCACCTCCCGGACACCGCCGACCAATTGGAGGCCAGGCGCACAGCTGACTTCATGAAACTGCATCCAGGCAAGCCATTTAAATCTACCTGCTCTCCTCGGCGCCTTCTTTTCTTTGGCGATGGGATCCTAGAGCTCGCGCGGCCAGCGCAGCCCATCAGGGCACGAGCTCTCCTGCACCCGACCTGACACTCGTGGCCCGACCAGACCGTGCCTCCCAGACACCGCCGACCAATCGGAGGCCAGGTGCACAGCTGACTTCATGAAGCCATTTAAATCTACCTGCTCTCCTCGGCGCCTTCTTTTCTTCGGCCGCCGGCGCAGCCCATCGGGGCACGAGTTCCCCTGCACCTGACCCGACACTCGTGGCCCGACCAGACTGCGCCTCCCGGACACCGCCGACCAATCAGAGGCCAGGCGCACAGCTGACTTCACGAAGCTGCGTCCAGGCAAGCCATTTAAATCTACCTGCTCTCCTCGGCGCTGTGCACCGAGTGCCACGCCCCAAAGGGGCGCAACCTAAGGGATATGCCCCTTAGTTTGCCCCTTTGTTCTGCCCCAGTAAATTACTATTAGCCTAATTGCTCCGGTAATGTCCGTTACTCTCCTCCAGTTCAGAGCAGTAAAAGACAACTAGAGCTTTCTAGAACCTCAATCTTTTCTGCATCCTTTGCTACCTCCCTCCACTCCCCCCCTTCTCCCCACTCTCATTCAACCCCCGCATCACAAACCCTGGTGCATCACTCATCCCCCCTTTCAACCAACCTTCCCTCTCTGGCCTCACTTAAATTTCTGACTCCCCTCTACCCACCCGCACACTCAAACATACACCCCCTGCCAACTCTTTCTCCCCCATCCTCTTGAAAGTACACCTTCATCCACTCAACGATGCCCAGCACAACACTACAATCTTCAATCACACACTGGCTCCTTAATACCTCTTCACCCATCTCAACATGCATCAATACCACATATCTCCCACCACCCTTTCCCTCCCTATCACTACCTTCCTCCCACTCATCCCTTCCTCTCCCCTACCCCCTCTACACTCCCTGCTCTCCTTACCATAATTTATCCTCATCAACAAGCCAGTTATGTATATATGTTATATACTATAGTCTAATGTTCCATGTACTCCTGTTAGTTCTGTTACAACTTGTATATTTATTACCATGTTATAATGTAAAATATTCTTGTTATATTTATTACCATGTTATAATGTAAAATATTCTTATATCTATTTAATACCATGTTATAATGTAAAATAGGGCTGTTACCACCCTATTCCTTTAGTTATCTGGAAACCGATGTGATATCTCGATCGAATGTCGGTATACAAAAGAAATAAATAAATAAATAAATAAATAAATATCCACCCTCAAATACAATAATCACAGACCCCCTACCTCCTTCCTTCCACGGCATCACTCGCACCTCAAACCCATCCTACCTAATATGATCTCCCCCCCACTTTCCCAATTTTTCGGTCCCATTGCTCTCACTCTGATCCTTCTCAATGCACAATCCTTAAGTAAAAAAAACCCCATCCGCAACAACCTACTCACTGACGAGAACCCGGACATCTGTGCAATAACAGAGACATGGCTTAAGGAAATGGACACTGTCCTCCTAAATCAACTTCCCACCAAATCATACAACATTTTCTCTATCCCTAGGCCCAAAAAGAAAGGAGGAGGAATACTACTATCCATAAATAAAGAATTTAACATGATACTATAATCAATCACCCCTCCAACTAAACTAGAAATAGGCCTTTTCAAATCCCCTTCTCTGCAAATTTGTTTAATCTACGCTCCCCCAGGAACCCTCGACAACAACTCCTCGTCTTTCATTGAATACATTGCCAAAAATATCTCCATTGACACTCCAGCAATCATACTAGGTGATTTCAACCTGCATGTTGACAGCTCTCCTTGAACTCCCTCATGTAACGTCATCCTCGACTCCTTAGAAGCTCTAGGTTTCAAGCAGTCCATCAACCTCCCAACCCACAAAGCGGGTTATACCCTTGATCTTCTCTTCACCAATTCCCAGATCCAGGTCGACCATCCATCATGCACGCCTATCCCCTGGTCTGACCATCATATCATCAGAACCACCTGCTCTATAAAGAAATCCCCATGCTTTCCGAACACAAACAAGACTATACACTACAGGAAAAACTGTAGCAGAGATGACCTCATCTCAGCAATTTCCAACAAATTAAATGACCTAGATTTTTCAAACGCCGACACTGCTCTAGCATCATGGCATGACATAACTAACACTATTTCCAACAATACATGCCCTCCACAATCTAGACAAATATACCAGCAACACAACAAAATAAAGAACCCATGGTATACACAAGAATTAAAAAACCTGAAACAACACCTTAGGAAAACCGAAAAGGTCTGGCGCAATGATCCGACCCCCTCCCGTCGGGCACAATTCAATCCTCTCTACATCATTACAGCGAAAGGCTAAATAAGATGAAAAGAGATTTCTACTCTTCCAGAATACACCAATTCCAATACAACCCGCGCACCCTTTATGAGTATGTTACTTCGCTCACTAAGTCAGCACCCCTGACATCCCTGAAGAAGTAGCTAAATCCAAATGCGAAGAACTCGCTACTTTCTTTCAGGACAAAATCAGCAAGCTGCTGACTCGCTTCCCCACCTCCCCCTCTACTACACAAACCCCCCAAGAAGCTTACCAAGCCCCACCCCGAAACCTTGCCAAGTGCCTCAACTGACTAGATTGCACCACTGCCCTCGAAATAGAGTCATTTATTAAGAAAGCCAGACCATCCACCCACCCATTAGACACAATCCCTACAAAACTCCTACTATCCATCCCCAACCTAATAGCAAAACCCATCACCAACATTATAAATTCTTCCATTATCTCAGGCCATGTACCTGACCCTCTTAAACAAGCTATTGTCAAGCCAATATGAAGAAAACCTACGCTGGACCCCACCGACCCTCCAACTACCGCCCCCATCTCAAACCTTCCATTTATCTCAAAACTAATCGAAGGAACAATCAACAAACAGCTCACAGAATATCTTGAGGACAATCAACTCCTTGCCCCATCACAGTATGGTTTCTGGAAATTTCATAGCACGGAGACCCTCCTCCTTTCCCTCTCCGACCAACTTATTAAAAGCATTGACAAAGGGCAATCCTATATCCTGGCCTTTCTAGATATCTCAGCAGCATTTGATACCATCAGCCATAATATCCTTCTACAATGTTTAACTGATATCGGAATCACTGGTGTCACCCTTGACTGATTTAAGTCCTATCTCACCAATCGAAACTTTAAAATCAAATTAGGTAACCACGAGTCCAAAGTTGTTCCCCTTGATCAAGGAGTTCCTCAAGGCTCCTCCCTATCCTCCACCCTCTTTAACATTTATATCCTTCCCCTCTGTCATCTCCTATCCAGCCTCAAGCTTCCCCACTATATATATGCTGATGACGTGCAGATACTTATTCCCGTATCTGACACGCTCCCAAATGCCATGAACATCTGATCTTCCACACTCCTCTCAATCAACAAACTCCTAACCACTATCCACCTTGCCCTGAACACTGCGAAAACCGAAATCATGCTTATCTCACCCCAAAGTCATCCCAACACTCTCCCCCTGCCTCTCTCCCATTCTCATTCAATCCCATTCACCTAACAGGTACGAGACCTTGGGGTCATCCTGGATAATCACATCAACCTTAAGAAATTCATAAGCAACACACTGAAAGACTGTTTCTTTAAACTACACACACTAAAAAAAACTGAAACCCTTACTCCACCCCCCAGACTTCCGTACAGTTCTTCAAATGACTATATTCTCCAAACTTGATTACTGTAACTCACTCCTCCTAGGTTTACCTAAAAATTCTATCCATCCTTTACAAATACTACAAAACACAGCCGCATGGATCCTCACCAACACGCACAGAAACAAACACATAACGCCCGTATTAAAGGAACTACACTGGCTCCCAATTGCATCCCACATTCAATACAAGACCCTCTCTCTCATTCACAAAACACTGTACAATCCTGAGATGAACTGGCATAACGACTCCCTTAGCTTCCGCCAAGCTACCAAACCACTAGACAACAATACCTCACCACCATTCAGACCCCCTCACCCAAAATCACCAGCCTAGCCTCCACTAGAGCACGTGCGCTCTCGGTAGCCGGTCCTGCCCTTTGGAACACAATGCCAGTAGAGCTACACCAGAAGGACTGCCAAAAAACATTCAAACAAAAACTAAAGACTTGGCTGTTCACAAAAGCCTACACCTAACCCCAATTAGCATGCACTTCCGCCCAGTCACACCATCCGTCCCCCAACAGCTCTCTTCCCGATCAATTCAGACCTCCACAGCCTACTCAACCGAATCCTCCATATCCTTTTCTTATTTTGCTATGGATTCGCTTTCTTTCCTTCGGATATACTATCAGCACTTAGCTTTACCATTCCACTTTTGTTGCATATGCAACCTTTGTACTGTCCGTTATGTATATAATTTCACAGTTCAATGCATTTATTCCCTGTACATAGTTCTTCTGTACATAGTTCTCCTCTCTCCCTCAGTTGCCGTTTATAGTTGCCGTTTATGATGTCCATTCTACCCATGCCTGTTCTATGTAAAATGCCCTACATGCGTACGTTTTTGTTATGCTGTGAACCGATGTGATATCTTGGATGAATGTTGATATATAAAAACCAATAAATAAATAAATAAAATAAATGATGCTGCAGAGGTTAGTGGAGCTTCATGAACTTTCTAGTTCAATGGACATAGGTGTGCAGAATCCCCTAGGGCATCATGATTGGTTAGTCATGAGTCAGCTGGTAAAAATCCTGCAGCCCTTCAAGGATGCCATGGAGGAGCTGAGTTCCTGAAGTGCCACCTTGGCTGACATCATCCCTATAGTTAATTTCCTGGATGAAAATTTGAAGGGCTTTAAACAGGAAGAGGGAATGACAGCTGAGGTGCTCAATTGTCTGGACTTTTTGCAGCAGCAGGTGCAAGAGAGATTAAGGCCTCTAATAGAAGACCATACATACATGCTCGCCACAGTCTGTGATCCACGTGTGAAAGGGAAACTCGCCCTACAGTCCAATTGTCTCTCATTTGTGAAGGACCTGCTGTTACTAAACGTCCGTGAACAGGAGTGCCATAGGCAGAGACAGATAAGGCATGACTGCAGAGGAGAAAACAGCTGCGGGCACTTCAGAGAGTTGTGCTAGCCCAAGCAGGAGCAGCACTCTGTCAGCAACAGCTAGTACCTCCTCCTCCTCCACTTCAGTACGCCAAAAGCATGTTGCCCATAAAGAATCATCTGTTCTGCTATGGGCTAGAGAGAAAGCAGCTGGCATGAGTGACTCTCAGCCCACCCAAGCAAAGGAGACACCAGCACAACTGTCAGTGACATGGTATCTCTCAGAGTCCACAGAGGACATGCAGACAGATCCACTGGCATAATGGGCACACAAGTCCACTGTCTGGCCATACCTAGTCAAATTGGCGATATCTGTCATGTCCACCAACCAGTGTGCCCAGTGAACGTGTATTTTCAATGACAGGGGATATCATAAGCCCTCACCGCTCAAGGCTGTGTTGCGTTCGTCGCTGCTCGAAACCCTCACTCCGCCTACTTGCCACTGTGGCGATTCCCTCCGGGCCTGATGAACTGGTTGCTGCCGTGGTGTCTTCTTGCCGTCTTCCTCCTGTGTCCCCGGAGTGGCTCGATGCTGTGGATCCGCCATGTTCCTGATGAGGTAGGGCGCGTGCGCGTGCTCCAAATGATGTACCAGTAAGGGTGCGAATCCTCGGGGCGTTCCCTGAACTGACGTCATCCGCTTTCAATATAAAAGGTCTCAGAAATTGCTAATGGATTGAGTTAGCAAAGGGTTTCATTACCTACGCTACTCTGCCTCCTCGGACTCACCAGGGGTATCCGCTCCTTGGGAGCCTCACTCTCTTTTCTCTATTTCAGATTGCCAATAGGAACCAGCATTCACTCCTCAAGGGCCCACGTTCCTGAACACTCTGAAGATTCTCTACTGCCTGGAAGCTATCACAGATATAGACAATCTTGAGTTCTATTTCAGATTGCCGATAGGAATCGGTACTCGCTCCTTGAGGGCCCATGTTCCTGAACTCTCTGAAGATCCTCTATTGCCTGGAAGCTATTACAGATACAGACAATTGTGAGTTACTAACGCTCTCTCAGAGCTTTCCCTGGAACCAGGTACTCACTCCTCGAGGGCCTAACCCTTTCCAGCTACTGAGCTTCCTAAGACCTTATGTGAGATATGTCATCCAGTTCTGGCTATGAACACAGTATACCTGTCTACTCACTATCTATAGTTTCTCTATAGCTCAGCAACCCTAGGATTGCGGTTCCAGAACCTGAAGGACCAGCCCTGCCGGGCGTAGCAGCTCACTACTGCCACCTCTGGTGGTTCTACTACCTGTCTAATAAAAGAATTCTATGTCTGTCTCCATACTCAAGTCTAGCTGGTGGTCTCTCTCAGGATATCCTCCTGGGGGCACTGTCATCTGCCATCGGCCCTAGGATTCACCTATCTACATTCCTCTACAGCTGAATGTCCTCTCCACGCACTCCGCTGGTACAGATGGCTACTCCTTTCCTACCAGCAGTCTTCAGCAACAGATTCACAACAGCTTGCTAACTTCCTAGCAGGAACTATAACAGATTCATATCAGCTTGCTGACAATATCTCCTTCTGGAGCTAGTCCATAACAGATTGCTACTCCAAGCTCTAACACAGAGCTTTCTTTATCAGATTGCTAATTCCTGCCATCTTGAGGAGTCAGATCATATCAGATTGTCACTCATATCTGATGTCTCTGCCCATCTGGCATCAGATCCGTAACAGATTCTAGCTCCTCCCCCCCCCCTTCCCCCCAGGGGAGCTCGTTCATAACAGGCTGGCACCAAAGTTGATGGAAATGCTAGTGTTTTTGAAAATAAACCTGCCTTTGCTTGGGTTTCCAAATTTTTCCTGTGAATGGCAAGATGAATAAAAGCAATTGAAAGCCTTGCAGCAACTCCAACTGCCTCCTATGCTCCAGATAATATCAGCACTGCAGCACGTGTACCTGACTTGAAATGCTGTGCCAGTCTGTCCATAGTCCAGGTCGTACGTCCCTACAAGGGCCTGACCTCAAACGCTGTGCCTGTCCGTCCACTGTCCAGGCCATACATCCCTACAAGGGTTGGACCTTGAATGCTGTGCCTGTCTGTCCAGGCCTTATGTCCCTAAAAGGGCTTGACCTCTAACGCTGTGCCTGTCCGTCCACATTTGGAATGTAAGAACATAAAAAGCTGACTTCAGATGTTTGGAGCTTGCATATTTCATATACCTTATAGTTTTCATGACCTGCATAATATGGGCCATGTTCCCGAAATCTTTCTTAGGTGCCAACAGTAATGTTTCTAGTACTATAGAAAACTGGTGATAGTTGCACTCTAGTTCATCCTCTGTGCTCCCATAGTTTACAGAGGCACTGTGTAAACCACAAAGACAACATAGGTTGATATTGTAGATTTGGACTTGAGTAGCGGTTTTCTTATTTCTGAGAGCTCTTCCTGTTCCTTTGTCATCAGCTAAAGTGTATAAGTACAGTTAATAGCTTCTGGGTATTTACAAGGGCTTGACCTCTAATGCTGTGCCTGTCCATCCAGGCTTTACGTCCCTATGAGGGCTTGACCATTAATGCTGTACCTGTCCGTCCAGACTTCACGTCTCTACAAAGGTTTGACCTCTAATGCCGTGCCTGTCTGACCAGGCCTTATGTACCTACAAGGGCTTGACCTCTAATGCTGTGCCTGTCTGTCCAGGTCTTATGCCCCTAAAAGGGCTTGACCTCTAATGCTGTGCCTGTCTGTCTACATTTGGAATTTAAGAACGTAAAAGCTGACTTCAGTTCTTGCTTCACAAATGGCAGTCTCTAGTACTGCTCTAAAAGTGTTCTCTGTTGAATTATCTTTCACAAATGAAAAAGATGACATGTTCTTCTGGCAGAGAACCAGTTCAGGAAGAAGTGACAGATCAAACCACAACATACCTACACAGAGGAAATCCTTGAATGCTGTGCCTGTCCGTGCAGGCCTTATGTCCCTACTAGGGCTTGACTTCTATCCTCGAATGCTGTGCCTGTCCATCCAGGCCTTATGTCCCTACAAGGGCTTGACCTCTAATACTGTGCCTGTCCATCCAGGCCTTTTGTCCATATGAGGGCTTGACCTCTCATGCTGTGCCTGCCTGTCCAGGCTTATGTCTCTACAAGGGCTTGACCTCTAATGCTGTGCCTGTCCGTCCACATTTGGAACATAAGAACATAAAAAGCTGACTTCAGTTCTTGCTTCACAAATGGCAGTCTCTATAGCTCTAAAAGCATCCTCTGTTGAATTATCTTTCCGAAATGAAAAAAGATGACATGTTCTTCTGGTAGTGAACCAGTTCAGGAAGAAGTGACAGATCAAACAACAACATACCTGCACAAAGGAAATCCTTGAATGCTATGCCTGTTTGTCCAGGATTTACATCCCTAGGATGGCCTGACCTCTATCCTCAAATGCTGTGCCTGCCTGTTCGTCCAAGCCTTATGTCCCTACGAGAGCTTGACATCTATCCTCGAATTCTATGCCTGTTCATCCCGGCTTTACGTCCCTACAAGGGCCTGACCTCTGCCTGCCTGTCTATCCAGGACTTATGTCCCTACAAGGGCTTGACCTCTAATGCTGTGCCTGTCTGTCCAGGCCTTATGACCCTACAAGAGCTTGACCTCTAATGCTGTGCCTGTCCATCCAGGCTTTACGTCCCTACAAGGGTTTGACCTCGAATGCTGTGCCTGTCCGTCCAGATCTTATGTCCCTTCAAGGGCTTGACCTCTATCCTCGAATGCTATGCCTGTCCATCCAGGCTTTATGTCTCTACAAGGGCTTGACCTTTAATACTGTGCCTGTTCGTCCAGGCTTTACAACGATCTGACCTCTAATGCTGTGCCTGTCCGTCTAGGATATACATCTCTACAAGGGTTTGACCTTGAATGCTGTGCCTGTCCATCCAGGCCATATGTCCCTACAAGTGCTTGACCTCTAATGCTCGACCTGTCCGTCCAGGCTTTATGTCTCTACAAGGGTTTGACCTCGAATGCTGTGCCTACCCATCCAGGCTTTAAGTCTCTACAAGGGTGTTAAGCGCCATGCCATTTTTTAGGACGCTTATGGCCAGGGAGACAAGAACACTTAGATTTTCTGTAAGAACATAAGAACATGCCATACTGGGTCAGACCAAGGGTCCATCAAGCCCAGCATCCTGTTTCCAACAGTGGCCAATCCAGGCCATAAAATCCTGGCAAGTACCCCAAAACTAAGTCTATTCCATGTTACCGTTGCTAGTAAAAGTGATGGTTATTATCTAAGTCAACATAATTAATAGCAGATAACGGACTTCTCCTCCAAGAACTTATCCAATCCTTTTTTAAACACAGCTATACTAACTGCACTAACCACATCTTCTGGCAACAAATTCCAGAGTTTAATTGTGCGTTGAGTGAAAAAGAACTTTCTCCGATCAGTTTTTAAATGTGCCATATGCTAACTTCATGGAGTGCCCCCTAGTCTTTCTATTATCTGAAAGAGTAAAAAACCGATTCACATCTACCCGTTCTAGACCTCTCATGATTTTAAAGACCTCATCATATCACCCCTCAGCCATCTCTTCTCCAAGCTGAAAAGTCCTAACCTCTTTAGTCTTTCCTCATAAGGGAGCTGTTCCATTCCCCTTATCATTTTGGTAGCCCTTCTCTGTACCTTCTCCATCGCAACTATATCTTTTTTTGAGATGCGGCAACCAGAATTGTACACAGTATTCAAGGTGCGGTCTCACCATGGAGCAATACAGAGGCATTATGACATTTTCCGTTTTATTCACCATTCCCTTTCTAATAATTCCCAACATTCTGTTTGATTTTTTGACTGCCGCAGCACACCGAACTGACGATTTCAATGTGTTATCCACTATGACGCCTAGATCTCTTTCTTGGGTAGTAGCACCTAATATGGAACCTAACATTGTATAACTATAGCATGGGTTATTTTTCCCTATATGTATCATCTTGCACTTATCCACATTACATTTTATCTGCCATTTTGATGCCCAATTTTCCAGCCTCACAAGGTCTTCCTGCAATTTATCACAATCTGCTTGTCATTTAACTACTCTGAACAGTTTTGTATCATCCGCAAATTTGATTACCTCACTTGTCGTATTTCTTTCCAGATCATTTATAAATATATTGAAAAGTAAGGGTCCCAATACAGATCCCTGAGGCACTCCACTGCCCACTCCCTTCCACTGAGAAAATTGTCCATTTAATCCTACTCTCTGTTTCCTGTCTTTTAGCCAGTTTGTAATCCACGAAAGGACATTGCCACCTATCCCATAACTTTTTACTTTTCCTAGAAGCCTCTCATGAGGTACCTTGTCAAATGCCTTCTGAGAATCCCACTGGTTCACCTTTATCCACATGTTTATTAACTCCTTCAAAAACGTGAAGCAGATTTGTGAGGCAAGACTTGCCTTGGGTAAAGCCATGTTGACTTTGTACCATTAAATCATGTCTTTCTATATGTTCTGTGATTTTGATGTTTAGAACACTTTCCACTATTTTTCCTGGCACTAAAGTCAGGCTAACCAGACTGTAGTTTCTCGGATCGCCCCTGGAGCCCTTTTTAAATATGGGGGTTACATTAACTATCCTCCAGTCTTCAGGTACAATGGATGATTTTAATGATAGGTTACAAATTTTTACTAATGGGTTTGAAATTTCATTTTTTAGTTCTTTCAGAACTCTGGGGTGTATACCATCTGGTCCAGGTGATTTACTACTCTTAAGTTTGTAAATTAGGTCTACCACATCTTCTAGGTTCACTGTGATTTGGTTCAGTTCATCTGAATCATTACCCATGAAAACCTTCTCCAGTATGAGTAGCTCCCCTACATCCTCTTCAGTAAACACCGAAGCAAAGAAATATTTTAATCTTTCCACGATGGCCTTATCTTCTCTACGTGCCCCTTTAACCCCTCGATCATCTAACAGTCCAACTGACTCCCTCACAGGCTTTCTGCTTCGGATATATTTTACTGTGAGATTTTGCCTCTACAGCCAACTTCTTTTCAAATTCCCTCTTAGCCTGTCTTATCAATGTCTTACATTTAACTTGCCAATGTTTATGCATTATCCTATTTTCTTCTGTTGGATCCTTATTCCAATTTTTGAATGAAGATCTTTTGGCTAAAATAGCTTCTTTCACCTCCACTTTTAACCATGCCGGTAAACGTTTTGTCTTCTTTTCACGTTTCTTAATGTGTGGAGTACATTTGATTGTGCTTCTAGAATGGTATTTTTTAACAATGACCATGCCTCTTGCACACTTTTTACTTTTGTAGCTGCTCCTTTCAATTTTTTTCTATTTTTCTCATTTTATCAAAGTTTCCCTTTTGAAAGTTTAACACAAGAGCCGTGGATTTGCTTACTGTCCCCCTTCCAGTCATTAAATCAAATTTGATCATATTATGATCACTATTGCCAAGCGGCCCTCACCACCGTTACCTCCCTCACCAAATCCTGTTCTCCACTGAGAATTAGATCTAAAATTGCTCCCTTGCTCGTCGGTTCCTGAACCAATTGCTCCATAAAGCTATCATTTATTCCATCCAGGAACTTTATCTCTCTAGCGTGTCCCGATGATATATTTACCCAGTCAATATTGGGGTAATTGAAATCTCCCATTATTACCGCGCTACCAATTTGGTTAGCTTCCCTAATTTCTCTTAGCATTTCACTGTCAGTCTCACCATCTTGATCAGGTGGACGGTAGTATACTCTTATCACTATAGTCTTCCCCGACATTCAATTGTGCATTTAGTCTCGTGCAGGATGTTTATCCTGTTGGACTCTATCGCATCCCGGACATAAAGCACCACACCGCCTCCCAGGTGCTCCTCTCTGTCATTGCGATAAAATTTGTACCCCAGTATAGCACTGTCCCATTGATTGTCCTCCTTCCACCATGCCTCTGAGATGCCAATTAAGTCTTAGGGATGTGAATCGTTTTTTGACAATTTAAAATATCGTCCGATATATTTTAAATCTTCAAATATCGTTAGAGGCATGATACAATAGGGATTCCCCTGATTTATTGTCAAAAATCGTAAATCGTGGGAAGGGGGAGGGGAAGGGGGAGGGCGGGAAAACCGGCACACTAAAACAACCCTAAAACTGCCCCGACCCTTTAAAATAAATCCCTAACCCTCATTCACCCCCCCCCAAAAATGTTTTAAGTTACCTGGGGTCCAGTGGGGGGCTCCCGGTGTGATCTTGCACTCGGGCCACGGCTGCGTTAATAGAAATTGTGCCGGCGCTACCTTTGCCCTGTCATATGACAGGGCAAAGGTAGCGCCGGCGCCATTTTGTTTCCTTCCCCCGACGTCACGACCACAGGAGATCACTCCTGGAACCCCGCTGGACTTTTGGCAAGTCTTGTGGGGGTCAGGAGGCCCCCCCAAGCTGGCCAAAGGACCCTGGGGGTCCAGCGGGGGTCCGGGAGCGATCTCCTGTGGTCATGATGTCGGGGGAAGGAAACAAAATGGCGCTGGCGCTACCTTTGCCCTGTCATATGACAGGGCAAAGGTAGCGCCGGCGCCATTTCTATTAACGCAGCCGTGGCCCGAGTGCAAGATCACACCGGGAGCCCCCCACTGGACCCCAGGTAACTTAAAACATTTGGGGGGGGGGGTGAGGGAGGGTGAGGGATTTATTTTAAAGGGTCGGGTGGGTTTTAGGGTTGTTTTAGTGTGCCGGTTTTCCCACCCTCCCCCGATTTACGATTTACACGATTTAAAAAAAAAAACAAAACCGCGACGATCCGCTTCCCTCCCCCCCCCCCAGCCAAAATCGATCGGTAAGACGATCAATCACACGATTCACATCTCTATTAAGTCTATGTCATCATTCACTGCTATACATTCTAATTCTCCCATCTTACTTCTTAGACTTCTGGCATTAGCATACAAACATTTAAAGTTTGTTTTTTGTTTGTATTTTCATTCTGCTTTTTAAAACATAATCTTTTATTGAACAATATATAATATAAGTATTCTCGGGAGATGCTGATGCCATGCCTCTGACAACCTGTCCACCAGCATCTCATCGTATACAGGAAGTGATCCTTCTTTTATAGATAACATACAATATTGTGGAAGCTTCTAGACTTGCGTGACTGCCCAAAGAATCATTTACATAGGTTTTCATGTCAACAGCATGATGTGACTATCTCTGAACTGCCCTAATTCGTTTTCCCAGGCATGGCCCATTTGCTCTCACTCTTGAGATAGTCCTTTGTTCAGTTAAAATCTTACCATTCTCAGTGGAAAAGGGTAAACAGTGGATTGCCTCAGGGATCTGTACTTGGACCAGTGCTTTTCAATATATATATATATAAATGATCTGGAAAGGAATACGACGAGTGAGGTTATCAAATTTGCGGATGATACAAAATTATTCAGTGTAGTTAAATCACAAGCAGACTGTGTTACATTACAGGAGGACCTTGCAAGATTTGAAGATTGGGCATCCAAATGGCAGATGAAATTTAATGTGGACAAGTGCAAGGTGTTGCATATAGGGAAAAATAACCCTTGCTGTAGTTACACGATGTTAGGTTCCATATTAGGAGCTACCACCCAGGAAAAAGATCTAGGCATCATAGTGGATAATACTTTAAAATCGTTGGCTCAGTGTGCTGCAGCAGTCAAAAAAGCAAATAGAATGTTAGGAATTATTAGGAAGGGAATAGTTAATAGAATGGAAAATGTCATAATGCCTCTGTATCGCTCCATGGTGAGACCGCACCTTGAATACAGTGTACAATTCTGGTCGCCACATCTCAAAAAAGATATAGTTGCGATGGAGAAGGTACAGAGAAGGGCAACCAAAATGATAAAGGGGCTGGAACAGCTCCCCTATGAGTAAAGGCTGAAGAGGTTAAGGCTGTTCAGCTTGGAGAAGAGACGGCTGAGGGGGAATTTGATAGAGGTCTTTAAGATCATGAGAGGTCTTGAACGAGTAGATGTGACTCGGTTATTTACACTTTCGAATAATAGAAGGACTAGGGGGCATTCCATGAAGTTAGCAAGTAGCATATTTAAGACTAATCGGAGAAAATTCTTTTTCACTCACCGCACAATAAAGCTCTGGAATTTGTTGCCAGAGGATGTGGTTAGTGCAGTTAGTGTAGCTGGGTTCAAAAAAGGTTTGGATAAGTTCTTGGAGGAGAAGACCATTAATGGCTATTAATCAATTATACTTAGGGAATAGCCATTGCTATTAATGGCATCAGTAGCATGGGTTCTTCTTAGTGTTTGGGTAATTGCCAGGTTCTTGTGGCATGGTTTTGGCCTCTGTTGGAAACAGGATGCTGGGCTTGATGGACCCTTGGTCTGACCCTGCATGGCAATTTCTTATGTTCTTATGGTCAAGATAATTAACACATCTGTGGCTGTGTTGATAAAATCTCGAGAATAGTTCCTGAAGATCCCGCCGTTGGTTTCTTCTTTGTGACCCAACAAATAGGCCTCACCTTTGTGGTGCCAGCTTGCCTGCCTTTATAGATATCCAGGGAAATTCTGCAAGTCATGCTCAGAAAGTCACTTAGAGTTCATTCAGCCCAGGCCGGCTAAAGAAGAGCAGAGGATTCTGGGGGATTTCCTTCTCCATGTTGGTTTTCTGTTCAGGCCCACTCATCATTTCCCTCTTGTGCCACTTACAAATGGCAAAAGTGGCACACTAGTGAGAAGTGATTATGGCAAATGGGCTGAAGTATGTAGGCTAGAAACTATCCTCATGTGTGTGTGTTGTGATCCCTCTAGATCCCCACTAAAGTAAATGAGACTCATAGATAGCCACGCACTCTTTAAGTAACAAATAGTAGCAGTATGACTGAGTGTCACTAGATATCCATTAGCTTTATAACTGAGCTATAAGGATATCTGCGTTATAAAAAGAACCTACTTTATAATAGCAAGACCACATATGTTATCTTTCAGAGTCAAGGAATTACATAATAGTGGTGAAACATGTGTAAAGATAAGAACAAAGAGAGACTAGTATGAAAGTATTATTTTTCTCATATAATACTCGGTATACTGGGCAAGTATCTGCAAGGAGTACTGTTATTGTAAACAACTACCCAGGATAATATTCATTAAAATGGCAAGCAGGGATATAATCCATGCACATAACCAGAAAAGTGATGGAAGCTAAGAAAATAGAGGGAAACCAAGAATCAGCAGAAGGACTCATACTGTGTTGTGCATACATAGGGGCGGATTTTAAGAGCCCTGCTGGCATAAATCCGCCCGGATTTACGCGAGCAGGGCCTTGCGCGCTGGTGCGCCTATTTTACATAGGCCTGCCGGCGCGCGCAGAGCCTCGGGACTCGCGTAAGTCCCGGGGTTTGTCGAGGGGGGCGTGTCGGGGGCATGTTGGGGGCGGGGCCGATCAGTGCGGCGTTTTCGGGGCGTGTCGACGGCGGGCCCGGGGGCGTGGTTTCAGCCCGGGGCAGTCTGGGGGCGTAGCCGCGCCCTCCGGAACTGCCCCCGGGTCGCGTCTAGGCATGCGGGGATTTATTTCTCCCTCTGGGAGGCGTAAATCCCCCAACAAAGGTAGGGGAGGGTTTAGACAGGCCCGGGGGGGTGGGTTAGGTAGAGGAAGGGAGGGGAAGGTGAGGGGAGGGCATTAGCGAATTCCCTCCGAGGCCGCTCCGATTTTGGAGCAGCCTCGGAGGGAACGGAGGTAGGCTGTGCGGCTTGGCGCGCGCCGGCTACATAAAATCGGTAGCCTTGCGCGCACTGATCCAGTATTTTAGCAGATACGTGTGGCTCCGCGCGTATCTACTAAAATCCAGCGTACTTTTGTTTGCGCCTGATGCGCCTACAAAAGTACGCGAGGGCGCCCTGTATGAAAATCTACCCCATAATGTGGGACAAGTTATAAAAATGTTGCAATGCATAAGACATGTTCGGGTCATAGGCAGAAGTGGGCCTAGGTGAACAGAAGTGTCACACTACCAGAGCACATCTGTGAGAGGTTGTGAATAAACTCTAAATAACTGATAGGTAATGTTACAGGAAGAAATGCCCAAAAAGGTATGGGGAAAAATAGAAGGGGCTCACTAAATTCAGTATATTGGGTACATAAAAATACTTGTGCAGAAGCAGCAATATGGCAGAATTTACCTCAAGGGAATATTTGATTTATACCAAGACATATCACACGGTCAAGTGGCCAGCAGTGGGACAGGGTGATTGGTTAGTGTGATCAGATTAGCTTTCATAGATAAAAGTAAAAGATAACATATCATATAATCATCTCACTGACTCAGCAAGTAAATGCATATACTCATTATAAGGTATAGGACTGGAGAATACTACAAAATGCTTGGACTGTAGAGACTTATAAGACCTGCATTAATTCAGACAGTGTCATTAACTTGAAAATCTAAATAGTGGCATTTTTGAATGAGTACATAACAAAAATATTGACTAGGTATATCATAAATATATTTTTGTTATGACACTCAGTTATCACATATGAAATAAAGGTCCATATAAAATGAAAGGTGCGCAATGACTTCTGTGCAAAGGATGGGATGATTTCTGAAATCAATGACATTTGACGTATGCAGTTCTCTCAGCTGGGTGGGTTTCTGACATCAGAGCATAGCCTCTTAAATCAGTATTAGATGTGTATGTTATTAAAGCCTAATATAAAAGCAAAACAAATTCAAATTAATCAATGAGACAAATTCTGTCATGGTCTTAGTTAGCTCCCTACATCTGGTAATCCCTACATCTGCATAATAATCCTTCTTTATTATTAAGTAATATGCATTTATCAGGACCACAAACAACTTAAATGATCAGACATTACACAGACACATGCATTTCACTAAACTGACACAAATTCATTCCTTGTATTCTTCAGGTGTCATGACATACACATAACACAAAAAGACAGATAACAATTAACACATTTGAGCTAAAAAAGTATTTGGATCGATCCAGAATAAAACAAAAATCAAAATTAAAATGATCTATTTAAAAATGAAAAAATCAAACTGAGAAAAAAATACAATCTTCAAGCTTTACAGCTCAAATGGCAAAGAAGGTGTTTTCTTTTTCAATCTTGAAAGATATAACATCTGGCATACAATAAAGTAAGGTAATAGTTAAAGTGAAATTACAGCATCATTGAAATTAACATTCTGATATACCTTAATTCAATAAATAGCAGTCAAGTGAATTTCTTGTTTCTTTTGTTATGCAACTGGGAGGCACTACCACAAGGTGTGGTGAGTGAGCTGTCCTCCATCTGGGATTTAAACTCTTTTGTCTCCTTTTCCTAAGGTGATAATGTTAGTGCTTTGTAATTCAAAGATTGAAAATCTGCCATCTTTGGTAATAGTCATGCAAATGCCCAGTCAATGCTTGTACCATCAACTCCTAGCTTCATTCCTAAGAATGAAACCTGGGACAGACAATTTTGTACTTTGTTAGAATTTATTTTATTTCCTTTCTATGCTGTTTATAAAAGTAGTTATGTAGCGTGCATTGCACACAGATCCTGTAAATACTGTACTTAATGGATCATTTAGATAATCACAAATGCACCAGCTGGAAGTCTGAAGGTCTTGGGAGAAGGTTTAAAAAAATAGAAGGGCTTCAATTGAATTTCCACTGAATCTATACTCTGCACTTTGCCATACGGGTCTTGTTCAGCTGCCCATACTGAAACAGGCACCTATAGAAACTGTTCCTGTCTGTATGTGAAATTAACAAACTGTCTGGCTGAATGCACTACTTTGGAGATTGGTGCAAAAGAATAGGGATGTGAATCGTGTCCTCGATCATCTTAACGATCGATTTCGGCTGGGAGGGGGAGGGAATCGTATTGTTGCCGTTTGGGGGGGTAAAATATCGTGAAAAATCGTGAAAAATCGTGAAAAATCTAAAAATCTAAAAATCGCAAAACCGGCACATTAAAACCCCCTAAAACCCACCCCCGACCCTTTAAATTAAATCCCCCACCCTCCCGAACCCCCCCCCAAATGAGTTAAATAACCTGCGGGTCCAGCGGCGGTCCGGAACGGCAGCGGTCCGGAACGGGCTCCTGCTCCTGAATCTTGTTGTCTTCAGCCGGCGCCATTTTCCAAAATGGCGCCGAAAAATGGCGGCGGCCATAGACGAACACGATTGGACGGCAGGAGGTCCTTCCGGACCCCCGCTGGACTTTTGGCAAGTCTCGTGGGGGTCAGGAGGCCCCCCACAAGCTGGCCAAAAGTTCCTGGAGGTCCAGCGGGGGTCAGGGAGCGATTTCCCGCCGCGAATCGTTTTCGTACGGAAAATGGCGCCGGCAGGAGATCGACTGCAGGAGGTCGTTCAGCGAGGGTTCCGGCGCCTCGCTGAACGACCTCCTGCAGTCGATCTCCTGCCGGCGCCATTTTCCATATGGAAAATGGCGCCGGCCATACGCGTATGGCGCCGGCCATACGCCATACGCCATTTTCCGTATGGAGCCCGTTTTAGTGTGCCGGCTCACGATTCTAACGATTTATAACGATAAATCGTTAGAATCTCTATTGTATTGTGTTCCATAACGGTTTAAGACGATATTAAAATTATCGGACGATAATTTTAATCGTCCTAAAACGATTCACATCCCTACAAAAGAAAGCTCTATTTCCAGGGCTTGTAACAAATCCCTGCCTAACAAATTTACTGATAACCAACACGGTAAAAGTAATACAGAGGGCCAACTGTTTATAAATAACTCTCTATTAATCACTTGCTAAATCCACAAAAAATAGAGAGATAATACATAACCAATGTGTATAACATTTATTTGAACAGCAAACACACACACCTGTATAGACACTCTAAAAACTAAACTAACACATCCACACCATTCATCCACATCTTGTTAAAACACATATTGCACAATGCATGAATTATAATTCACAAACCTTATGTATTCAAATTTAAACTACAAATCTCCATTAATTACAAATGTAAATCCAATTTTTGAGCTTATGCATAACTTTTTCAAAGTATTTCAATTTTTTCTAAACATGAGTACTAGGTACAACAGAGCTGAACTATTTTTCAACATGGGTCCAACAAAAGATATCTTCGTTTCACCTTCCAAGAAGGCTTCCTCAGGGACTGAATATTATCAGAGCTGTTTCACTTCCATGTCCATTCACTACAATCATGAAGTAACAAAGTTACATACATAATTGAAAATGTATCAATATTCATTGAAGAATATACTTCAAACCTACCTCATGTAGATACACAATAACACAGGGTCCAATCTGTTACCTTTGTAACACTAGCCGAGAACCTCTCATGAGCACACACCAGTCAAAAATGTATACTAATATATTCATAAAACACACGTCTGTGAACAAATTGAAAAAAGACGTTATAAGGCTGCTAAAAAATTAAAAACAACCACCATCGAGTGTCTCACCTCAATACCATCAAACTTTAAATCAAACGAGATATTGAAATCAACTTACTGCATCCATTTATAACCTGGTAAACTTGATCACTTGCCCCCAAACGCTGAACGCTGAAAACGGGGGTGCTCACTTACAGCGCTGCACCATTGGGTCTAAAGCTCTATTCCAATAGCTCAATTTCAAAACAGTTTCTGTATAAAGAAATAATACATTATAAATGAAAAATTAGTTAAATTCAACAATTACCTTTTTTCCAATGGCACTCCAGTTTATTTAAAGCCACCATACTCACATATAACCGGATATGACGTCATATTTCGCCATGAGTCAAACGTGGTATCCAATTCAATTTCCTAAAACTTTATATAGACGGAGCAATCAGTAATGATCACTCCTACTATATGAACGGCTGTGTAACGTAAATACAAGCAGCTAGGGCACTCAACAAAATACACAAGGGAAAAATTCCCTTGCATGTTAAGACCTGTCTGATCTAAACCAGAAAATTTTTTAACGGGCCTCCCACTACTTACACTGATAACCAAAAATCCATTCAAAAAAAGGAAAAAATCTATTCAAAAAGACTCATTCAGAAAACAGCGCTCCATTCAATAGGCCCATTAAGACCGAATGGAGACATAGTATGCCACTTAAAGATAAAGCGCTGTTCAGATTTTCTGAGAACAGTAGACAAATCCCCTCCATTTTTCAATGTAATTTGTTTAATAACAAAAAATCGAATGTCATTGGGAGAATGGCTCTTTTCTACCCAATGATCAACTAAAGGGGCATGTTCGCATATGGACTTAATGCGACTACGATGTTCAATAATCCTAAGGCGAATTGGCCGAGCAGTTTGTCCCACATAAATTAAATTATAGGGGCATATGATGGCATACACCACACCACTGGTATTACATATGAACAATTTCGGAATTTTGTAAAGATATTTCAAATGGGGATGCTGAAAAGATTGGCAAACAAGAGTGAGGGGGCACACTGAGCAAGACCCGCATGAAAATTGGCCATGACCCCCACTACATTCCACAGATTCATTTCTATTTTTCAATTTTTCCCGTAATGATTGACATTTTTTAACAGCAAAAATAGGCTTTTCTATAAAGCATGATTCTGAAGATAAAATATGCCAATGTCTCAAAATAGACTTTTTAACTTCCAATAATTTTGTGGAAAAAGGAATGGTACAAATTGTGCGGGTGGGTCTATCTTTTGAACTCTGAAATAAAAGATTCTCCCTATTAGAATATAATGCATGCAACATTTTTAAAGATGGCACCGGCCATCCAGTGCTCCCTCCATGTGACAGGGGCCGGCCAATGGTATGGATACCCTGTCACATGGTAAGGGAAAAGGGCAATCAGTGCCATTTTGATTAGTGGCAGCCGACGGACCGAGAGTGGGAGATCGCTCCCGGGACCCCCACTGAACCACCAGGTACCTGTGAAACGTTTTTGGGGGGGTCAGGAGGGTGGGAGAAGATAAGGGATTCGTTTTAAAAGGTCGGGGTGGGTTTAAGGATTATTTTTGTGTGCCATTTTTCCTGCCCTCCCTCAAAATGATAAGAGAACCCCATGAACAATATCGTGGGGTTTTCCTATCGGTTTCGGGGAGCCCCCGATTTCTGACGATTTTGAAAATATCGTATGATATTTTCAATCGTCCGAAATACGATTCACATACCTAATCATTACTGATTGCTCAGACTATATAAAGTTTTAGGAAATTGAATTGGATACTATGTTTGACTCATGGCGGAATATGACGTCATATCCGGTTATATGTGAGTATGGTGGCTTTGAATAAATTGAATGGAGTGCCGTTGGAAAAAAGGTAATTGTTGAATTTAACTAATTTTTTGTTTCTAATCTATTATTATTACTTTATAAAGAAACTGTTTTGAAATTGAACTGTTGGAATAGAGCTTTAGACCCAATGGTGTAGCGCTGTAAGCGAGCACCCCCGTTTTCAGCGTTCAGCATTTGGGGGCAAGTGGTCAAGTTTACCGGGTTATAAATGGATGCAGTAAGTTGATTTCAATATCTCGTTTGATTTAAAGTTTGATGGTATTGAGGTGAGACACTCGGTGGTGGTTGTTTTTAATTTTTTAGCAGCCTTATAACGTCTTTTTTCAATTTTGTTCACAGACGTGTGTTTTTTGAATATATTATATCATGTATGGTAACTACATGTCGTCATGATCTTAAAGATCTGTATAGGCGTTTTTGTTAACTGACTTGATGTCTTTTGAGGAAGGTCGGTATATAAAAACATGTAAATAAATAAATACATACATACATACATACATACACATTTTTGACTGGTGTGTGCTCATGAGAGGTTCTCGGCTAGTGTACAAAGGCTAGTGTTACTTCATGATTGTAGTGAATAGACCTGGAAGTGAAACAGCTCTGATAATATTCAGTCCCTGAGGAAGCCTTCTTGGAAGGTGAAACGAAGATATCTTTTGTTGGACCCATGTTGAGAAATAGTTCAGCTCTTTGTACCTAGTACTCATGTTTAGAAAAAATTGAAATACTTTGAAATCATATGCATAAGTTCAAAACTTGGATTTAAATTTGTAATTAAGAGATTTGTAGTTTAAATTTGAATACATAAGGTTTGTGAATTATTATAATTCATGCATTGTGCAATATGGGGTAGATTTTATAAATTTATGCACGCGCGTACTTTTGTTCGTGCACAGGCGCGAACAAAAGTACACTGGATTTTATAAGATACGCGCGTAGCCGTGCGTATCTTATAAAATCCGGGGTCGGCGCATGCAAGGGGGTGCATATTTGTGCAACCTGTGCGCTCTGAGCCCGGCGCGCGCTGCCTTTTCCCCCCGAGGCTGCTCCGAAATCGAAGCGGCCTCAGAGGGAACTTTCCTTCCGCCTCCCCTCCCCTTCCCCTCCCTTCTCCTACCTAACCCAACCCCCAGCCCTATCTAAACCCCCCCTACCTTTGTTGGCAGATTTACGCCTGCCGAAAGCAGGTGTAAATCTGTGCACGCCAGCAGGCTGCTGGCGCGCCATCACCCGACCCAGGGGCTGGTCTGGAGGCCTCGGCCACACCCCTGGGCCGGCGCCAAGCCCCAGGACCCGCCCCGAACTGCCCCCTGACCCCGGAATGCCCCCTCCCAGCCCCTTTTACAAAGCCCCGGGACTTACACGCCGGCGGCCTGCCTTTCTTTCTTTCTTTCTTTCTTTCTTTCTTTCTTTCTTTCTTTATTTATTTATTTATTTATTTAATATACCGACGTTCGATCGAGATATCACATCGGTTTCCAGATAACTCAAAGAATAGGGTAGTAACAGCCCTATTTTACATTATAACATTGTAATAAAAATAATAAATTGTAACATTGTAATAAATATAACAAATTATACAAATTATAACAGGAATAACAGGATTACGTTGAACATTTGATGTAGTATATAACATATGTACATAAATGACTTGTTGATGAGGATATATTAAGGTTAGGTTGGTAGGGAGGGTTTGAAGGGGGGAATGGGGGGGATAGGAGGGGGGAAGGTGGTGCAAGGGAGGGAAGATGGTGATGCGAGATGCTTGTGTAGGGGGGCGTGGTGTGTTGCAGTTGAATTTGGGTAGGTTACGTGTCAGGTGGGAATGCTTTTAGGAACAGCCATGTTTTGAGGTGTTTTTTGAAGACTTGCAATGAAGGTTCATTTCTGAGACAGGTGGGGAGGGAGTTCCATAAGGAGGGGCCCGCAATTGTTATGGCTCGTTTGCGGGTGACGTTGAGGTGTGCAGATTTGAGATTGGGTACGGCTAGGAGGCCAGTGTTGGTGGATCTGAGAGTTCTTTGAGTAGGGTAAGGTTGTATTCCGTTGTTTAGCCAGTTCATGTTGTTGTTGTTTATTTTTTTGTGCATGAGGGTGAGGGTTTTATACTGGATTCTTTGGGTAATGGGTAGCCAGTGGAGTTCTTTGAGAGTGGGTGTGATGTGTGAGGATTTTTTGTTGTTAGTGATGATTCTGGCGGCAGCGTTCTGTAGCACTTGGAGGGGTTTGATGTGAATTTCTGGTAGGCCAAGGAGGAGGGAGTTGCAGTAATCAAGTTTTGCGAAGATAATTGATTGAAGGACTGTTCGGAAATCGTGCTCTTGGAGAAGGGGTTTGAGTTTTATATAGGCACCGGCGTGCCTATATAAAATAGGCACGCCGGTGCGCGAGTGCCCTGTGCACATAAATCCGGCCGGATTTACGCGTGCAGGGCTTTTAAAATCCGGCCCACAGTGTTTTATCAAGATGTGGATGAATGGTGTGGATGTGTTAGTTTAGTTTTTAGAGTGGCTATACAGGTGTGTGTGTTTGCTGTTCAAATAAACGTTATACACATTGGTTATGTGTTATCTCTCTATTTTTTGTGGATTTAACAAATTTACTGGACAATCTGGTGCATATAAAAACTGACTTCTTACTTCTTTTCATTGTAACTGTAACCTAGTCTTAGCATGTGTTCTGCTCCTGCCCTCATTTGCACCACTCCTAGCAGACATTATGTATAACCATTCCCTGCTCTATATCTCTAAATCTTGGGAAATCTTCCCGGTCTGCCTTTCCCACTAGTTCTGTTATATGGTGGATTTCTTTCAGGGTTTGCTCTATATTTATGTGCAAAATGAATATCAACATTCAATACCTGTGCTCCTGTCAGGATCAAAATTATCTCCTTATGAAGGGCTAAACACCTCTGCCGTTTATTCTTCTTCTAATACTTTCCATCCTTCTGGATTACTGCACCTATTAATTAATTCTGGGAATACCAAGCATCACTTCCACTGGTTCCATATTTCACATTAATGAAAACCCATTTACCCCCCAGATACTTTCTCAGCATGTATTCTATCTAGAAACACTTTTCCCTCTTTCTGCTTATGTAATTCCTCCATCTGCCTAGAATATAACTTAATTGGGAGTTTAGTTAAATCTTCAGCTCCTTTACTCTTTTCTCTAGCATACAATGACAAATATTGAGAAACATTTCTAGCCACAGCTTATGTTCCAGCCCTGGTCACAAAGAACAAACAGCTCGATACTGTAACGTGCGGTTGGAGATTCCCCGTCTGTAACTCGCTGTGGGCGCACAATTCGGACGCGTACGGCGATCCTAAGAACATAAGAAACTGCCATGCTGGGACAAACCAAGGGTCCATCAAGCCCAGCATCCTGTTTCCAACAGAGGCCTAAAACCAGGCCACAAGAACCTGGCAATTACCCAAATACTAAGAAGAACCCATGCTACTGATGCAATTAATAGCAGTGGCTATTCCCTAAGTATAATTGATTAATAGCCATTAATGGACTTCTCCTCCAAGAACTTATCCAAACCTTTTTTGAACCCAGCTACACTAACTGCACTAACTACCTTCTCTGGCAACAAATTCCAGAGCTTTATTGTGCGTTGAGTGAAAAAGAATTTTCTCTGATTAGTCTTAAATGTGTTACTTGCTAACTTCATGGAATGCCCCCTAGTCCTTCTATTATTCGAAAGTGTAAATAACCGAGTCACATCTACTCGTTCAAGACCTCTCATGATCTTAAAGACCTCTATCATATCCCCCCTCAGCCGTCTCTTCTCCAAGCTGAACAGCGCTAACCTCTTCAGCCTTTCCTCATAGGGGAGCTGTTCCATCCCCTTTATCATTTTGGTTGCCCTTCTCTGTACCTTCTCCATCACAACTATATCTTTTTTGAGATGTGGCGATCAGAATTGTACACAGTATTCAAGGTGCGGTCTCACCATGGAGCGATACAGAGGCATTATGACATTTTCCGTTCTATTAACCATTCCCTTCCTAATAATTCCTAACATTCTATTTGCTTTTTTGACTGCTGCAGCACACTGAGCCGACAATTTTAAAGTATTATCCACTATGATGCCTAGATCTTTTTCCTGGGTGGTAGCTCCTAATATTAGGGATGTGATTCGTTTTTTGACGATTTAAAATATCGTCCGATATATTTTAAATCGTCAAAAACCGTTAGGGCCACGATACAATACCAATTCCCCCGATTTATCGTCAAAAATCGTAAATCGGGGGAAGGGGGAGGGCAGGAAAACCGGCACACTAAAACCCCCTAAAACCCACCCCCCGACCCTTTAAATTAAATCCCCCACCCTCCCGAACCCCCCCCCCCCCCCAATGCCTTAAATTACCCTGGGGTCCAGCGGCGGTCTGTAGCTAAATCGGGGGAAGGGGGAGGGCAGGAAAACCGGCACACTAAAACCCCCTAAAACCCACCCCCGACCCTTTAAATTAAATCCCCCACCCTCCCGACCCCCCCCCCCAAATGCCTTAAATTACCCTGGGGTAGAGCGGTGGTCCGAAACGGCCTCCTGCTATTGAATCGTGTTGTCTTCAGCCGGCGCCATTTTGCAAAATGGCCACCGCAAAATGGCGGCGGCCATAGACCAACACGATTCGACTGGAGGAGGTCGTTCCAGACCCCCGCTGGACTTTTGGCAAGTCTTGTGGGGGTCAGGAGGCCTCCCCAAGCTGGCCAAAAGTTCCTGGGGGTCCAGCGGGGGTCTGGGAGCGATTTCCTGCCGCGAATCGTTTTCCGTACGGAAAATGGCGCTGGCAGGAGATCGACTGCAGGAGGTCATTCAGTGGGGGTCCGAAACCCTCGCTGAACGACCTCCTGCAGTCGATCTCCTGCCAGCGCCATTTTCCGTACGGAAAACGATTCGCGGCAGGAAATTGCTCCCAGACCCCCGCTGGACCCCCAGGAACTTTTGGCCAGCTTGGGGGGGCCTCCTGACCCCCACAAGACTTGCCAAAAGTCCAGCGGGGGTCTGGAACGACCTCCTCCAGTCGAATCGTGTTGGTCTATGGCCGCCGCCATTTTGCGGCGGCCATTTTGCAAAATGGCGCCGGCTGAAGACAACACGATTCAATAGCAGGAGGCCGTTTCGGACCGCCGCCGTTCCGGACCACCGCTGGATCCCCAGGTAATTTAAAGCATTTGGGAGGGGGTTCGGGATGGTGGGGGATTTAATTTAAAGGGTCGGGGTGGGTTTTAGGGGGTTTTAGTGTGCCGGCTCACGATTTTAACGATTTTCACGATACTTTACCCACCCAAACGGCAACAATACGATTCCCTCCCCCTCCCAGACGATATCGATCGTTAAGACGATTGTGGACACGATTCACATCTCTACCTAATATGGAACCTAACATCGTGTAACTACAGCAAGGGTTATTTTTCCCTATGTGCAACACCTTGCACTTGTCCACATTAAATTTCATCTGCCATTTGGATGCCCAATCTTCCAGTCTTGCAAGGTCCTCCTGTAATGTATCACAGTCTGCCTGTGATTTAACTACTCTGAATAATTTTGTATCATCCGCAAATTTGATAACCTCACTCGTCGTATTCCTTTCCAGATCATTTATATATATATTGAAAAGCTCCGGTCCCAATACAGATCCCTGAGGTACTCCACTGTTTACCCTTTTCCACTGAGAATATTGACCATTTAATCCTAATCTCTGTTTCCTGTCTTTTAACCAGTTTGTAATCCACGAAAGGACATCGCCTCCTATCCCATGACTTTTTAGTTTTCGTAGAAGCCTCTCATGAGGGACTTTGTCAAACGCCTTCTGAAAATCCAAATACACTACATCTACCGGTTCACCTTCATCCACATGTTTATTAACCCCTTCAAAAAAATGAAGTAGATTTGTTAGGCAAGACTTCCCTTGGGTAAATCCATGTTGACTATGTCCCATTAAATCATATCTTTCAATATGCTCTACAATTTTGATCTTGAGAATAGTTTCCACTATTTTTCCCGGCACTGAAGTCAGGCTCACTGGTCTATAATTACCCGGATCGCCCCTGGAACCTTTTTTAAATATTGGGGTTACATTGGCCACCCTCCAGTCTTCAGGTACAATGGATGATTTTAATGATAGGTTACAAATTTTAACTAATAGATCAGAAATTTCATTTTTGAGTTCCTTCAGAACCCTAGGATGCATACCATCCGGTCCAGGTGATTTGCTACTCTTTAGTTTGTCAATCTGGCCTACTACATCTTCCAGGTTCACAATGATTTCGTTCAGGTCGTCTGATACAGTCTCCAATTTCACGCGTCCTTAGCGCTTCTTAAGACCGACCCCTAACCCTTTCCGCACCCAGCATGTTTATGATATGTAAATGAACGAATTAGCTATTTAATGAACGAATTAGCTAATCCCTCCCATACAGTAACGCGCGCCCCGACTATCGCTGCCATTTTGCCCCGCGTTTAACCTGCTAACTTACCGCCTACCCCTACCCCTGCGTTAGAGGCAGGGATAAAGGTAGGCGGCAAGCTTTCCCCGAGCCCCCTCTCACCAGCCCTGGCCGCGTCCATGGATGCTGGCCTCCGGGGCAGCCCCAGTCCTCTCCCCTCCTCCCGAAGAAAAAAAAAAGCGAAAAAAAAGTTGCAAGAGAGAGAGAGGGGAGAGGACGGCAATCCTACGCTCAACGACTTACTTTTGCAGCCCCCCTCCGGACATCGTGGCTTCCCCCGTGCCAGTTCCCCCTCCCCTCCTCCCGAAGCAGGGCGCGAAAAGCAGCCTTGCTCTGGGAGGAGGGAAGAAGGGACTGGCAGTGTAAAGCGACGAAGCGGCGAAGCGGCGAAGCGACTTACTTTTTGCAGCCCCCTCCGGACATCGGATGACCTCTCCTGCCTCCAGCTGCTCGCAAAGATGGACGCCTGCATGGCCGCTGAAGACGTGATGTCACGACCTTTGGCATCACGGCATGTGACGTCACGTCTTCAGCAGCCGTGCAGGCGTCCATCTTCGCGAGCAGCAGGAGAGATCGTCCAATGTCCGGAGGGGGCTGCAAAAAGTAAGTCGCTTCGCCGCTTCGCCACTTCGTCGCTTTACACTGCCAGTCCCTTCTTCCCTCCTCCCGGAGCAAGGCTGCTTTTCGCGCCATGCTTCGGGAGGAGAGAAGAAGGGACTGGCAGTGTAAAGCGACGAAGCGACTTACCTTTTGCAGCCCCCCTCCGGACATCAGATGACCTCTCCTGCTGCTTGCGAAGATGGACGCCTGCACGGCCGCTGAAGACGTGACGTCACATGCCGTGACGCCAAACGTCGTGACGTCACGCCTTCAGCGGCCGTGCAGGCGTCCATCTTTGCGAGCAGCTGGAGGCAGGAGAGGTCGTCCGATGTCCGGAGGGGGCTGCAAAAGTAAGTCGCTTCGTGCTTTTCGCGCCCTGCTTCGGGAGGAGGGGAGGGGGAACTGGCAGAGGGGAAACCACGATGTCTGGCGGGGGGCTGCAAAAGTAAGTCGCCGAGCGTAGGATTGCCGTCCTCGCCCCTCTCTCGCAACTTTTTTTTTCACTTTTATTTTGCTTCGGGAGGAGGGGAGAGGGGACTGGCAATCCCGACTTCCTGGTATCTGTCATTTCAAATGACATTTGAAATGACAGATACCAGCGTGTCCGTGAAGCGTTAGGCCCGAGCACCCAGGTTACTGTATAGGCACTCTATACAGTAAAATGGGTTGTGCGGGCCTAACGCTTCACGGATGCTTCCTAGACGCAGCTTGCATTTGCAAGCTATTTGCATACTGGATAGAGCGGTAGGCGAGCTGCAGTGTGCGTGCGGCAACCGCGGGTGCGCCCGGCACTGCCGCACTGTTTCTACTGCGGCCTTAGAGTATCGACCTGTTTGTAAGTTAGCTGCAGCACAGTTATACTGCCCTTCAGGCACTCTTCGTACAAATCTATCCTAGCACACGCGGTAACGCGGAATGATTCAAAGTCTGTTTACACGTGCAGAGCCTGGGGGGGGGGGGGGGGGGGGTCGGCAGGCCCCGAGAAACGCCTCCAAGAGCCCAAGGCAGGGTCCCTGGCAGGAGGAGAGGGACTCCGTCCTGTCGCCTGTCACAAGGGAATAAAAGGTGCTGGGAGCATTATTTTTTTTTTTCTTTTTGTAAAGCCTAAGAAGTGCAAACGTTAAGTTGTCGGAACAACGAACAAAGGCATTTGCCTGTCTTTGCCTGTCACCCCTCCAGGTGATCCTTGACAGACAGCGCCGACATGCCGGGAACCCTCCGGGAGTCCTGCGTGCCAAGAAGTGCCTCCCTTCTCTCATGTACCCGCAGCCCGTAGGGGGTCCCCTCTCACGTGCAGAACGAGCGAAGCTCCCGGGCGCACCGAAGGGAAGCGGCTTTCTTGCCTTCAGCCTCTTCCTCCTCGCTGGGCAGATCGCGCCTCGGCACAGCCTTGTGCTGCTCGCTGGCAGCAGCGCACACTCGAGTGTGTGTGTGTGTGGGACTGAGAGGCGATCCCCTCCCACCAGGACAGCCCCGGGATCACATGGGCTCACCAGGAATGTCCTCTACCTTCTGCTCCTAGGAGCAAATCTTCCCTCCCTCCCTCTCTGCTGAGGAGGAGGAGGGGTGGTCTCGGTTCCCGAGTCAAAAGCTGTTGGCACTTTGGGAAAGGCAAGATCCAGCCTCCCTGGCTTCCACTGATCCAGGGGTGAGAGCCCCTCTGGGTTTCTTAAATGCCTACTTTATCTTACCTTCCTTCCTCCCAGTTAGATGTTCCTGTTCCAAATGGCCTTTTTGGAAAGTTTCATTGTGTTTCCCCCCTTAATTACAGCTCCAGCTCTCTAAAGACTCCAGGGAGGCTGCGGCAAAAACCATAAAACAAAGGACCAATTGTCCTGTTTACCACCTGCTGCCGTTGAAATATGAAATGAACAGCTTCCTTCTGAAAGTTCCTTTAATCCGGGAATCTTCCCCAAATCTAGGCTCACAAACCTCTCTCAGAGAAAGCTTTATTGGTAGGACAATTTGTACAAATGCACACACAGGTACATTTTCAAAGGCTTAATGGGGTTCCAGGTACATTAAATAAGCGGTAATGTGGGCTGATTTACTGAATTTGGGGCTGATGCAATAAAGTGCACAGGTTTACGTGCGGTTGGACACGGGTTGTGGACAGGCTAGACTAACAACAGATTCAATAAGGAGATTAGGCAGCGTTTTGGACTTGCTTAAAACAAATGCGTAGCCGATAATGCTCATCAGATGTAAATTCCATGTAGATGAAGCTATTAGCTATTACCCCCTATGCAAAAAATTGCTAGGCACCTAACACACACTTTTTAATGTGGCAAATTTAACTCCAGCCCAGGAGATGGCATTAAATCAATCCACTCATGAGAAATTAAGTCAAGTCAAGCCATACTTTACACACAAAATATGCACGCACAATATACACGCACAATAGTAAGGGGCAAAATCAGCCTGAAGCGGGATAAAACTGACGCCCACCCATTGCAATTGTGGGCACCCGATGCATATGAGTACTAGGGACGCACAATTCTTCCCTAGCGCGTCCTTTTGTACGCAGTCCCTCATTTACATATTGCGTTGGGCGCCCAGGGAATGTAGCTGTGTGCGCATTAGGAAAATTGGGTGCTCAATACAAGCGCCCATTTTAACGCGCATCTTATTGCATCGGCCCGTTTGTGTTAGTGGATTTTCATGGCATACATGCTTTTAGCCGCATTAAAGAGAGGCGTTCCGGGAGCGGGACATCACACGCACATCAAAGTTTTAGAAATGTAAGGACACAGCAGGCTTGCTGCTGACCTGCGCATTCCACCTCCTCGGTTAAGTGCAGGTATGCAAATACACGTTCTATTAGTCGCATTATGGGCTGATATTCAGACAAACCGCATGCGGGGAATTTTTGGATACATTTCTTTCAGTAGGATACCCAACTGGCAGCATTACCCGCACGCTTTCAACCCACAGAAATGCAACTGATTTTCAGATCGAGGCAGCTGTGTTCACAGCGTTTGAACATCAGCTTGTTATGCAGCTAAAAATGACTGTGAAGCACTGGTAAAATTTGTTGTTTCCAATCCAAAATGATCAAATAAATAAACCCAATGAAATTTTGACTTGTCATTGTCATTTTAGCATGTGCTAAAGTGATTTAGTGAGTGCTAAAATGGCATGAAAACCCAAATCAAAGAAACACACCCATGCACATCTGTTTCCAGATGTGCATGGGTGTGTTTCTAAAAATATACTTGGACCCTATAATGCAATAGGGGGATTAGCACCTATTTAACACGCGTCAGACGCGGAGTGAATGAGATAGCGCTCATTACATGCAAATGCATGTGAATGAGGCTATTACTCATTCACTCCAATGCAAAAATATAAATGTGCATCTCAGACACACATTTATCGCTCAGATATTAACGCCTGCCTGGAGCGTTAATAGCTGAGCGCATGTAAAAGAAGTGCAGAAAAGCTGAAAAAACTGATTTTCTGTACTTCGTCAGTTAAAAAGCAAGCAAACAAAAAAAAACCTTGGCAGACCGCCGAGTTATGAAGACCGACGCCGGTAAACTCGGCATCGGTTTTCATAACCAGCTGTCTGCCAGTAATGAAAACGGACGCCGAGTTTACCAGCATTGGTCTTCATAACCAGCAGCTGCCGCGGGGTCGCGTTAGCAAGCGTGACCCCCTAATTTGCCTATTGCATGGCGCCCCCCTTGCGGGCACCATACGTGCATTAAGAAAGCGGGCGCTAAGTCAGCGCCCGCTTCCCGCGAAAATTATTGCATCGGCCCCGGTGTAAGGAGACCTTTCTCTAAAATCTGAACATTTGGAACAGGCTAAAACTTTAAGAAGATAGATTACAAATGTTGGAGACCCTGTCTCCTCCCAGATAGGATATTCTGATTTTGAGAAATTGATCTACTTCTGACTGGGGCAGTAAGAGCTGAGAAGAGAGGGTAGAGAAACCATCCCAGAGTCTCCATAACAATTCTGTTTGCTTTTTTTTTTACCGCCACAGCACAGTGAGCTGACGATTTCAATGTAATATCAACTATGATGCCCAGATCTTTTTCCTGGGTGGTAACTCCTAAAGTGGCACCTACACAGCATGGGTTATTTTTCCCTAGATGCATCCCCTTGCACTTGCCCACATTATATTTCATCTGCCATATGGCCGCCCCATCTTTCAGTCTTGTAAGGATCTCCTGCAATTTATCACAATTTGCTTGTGACTTAACTACTCTGAATAATTTGCTATTGGCTGTAAATTTAATCCCCTCAATCTTAATTTGGTATCAGATGCAAATTTGTTCACCTCCCTTCATTGTCCCTCCTCAGATCACAGACGGAGGATCCCCTTCCACCGACACTGGGCCTACAATGCAGCCCTTGGGCTCCAAAGTTAGCCCACCTCTGATCTATATAACTGTGCACGGTGTGAAATCCTCTCCACTGTACGAACTGGGGTCCAAGCTCTCCTCTCTCCAGGCAATCTGCTGCCTGAGGCGAGGGATGAGATGGCGCTCCCGCCCCTGCCCCCTCCCCCCCCCAAGAGTTGGTACAGGTCAAATCATCGAGAGAGGGGGAATCTTTCAATGATTTGAAATGCTTCAGGAGGAGAAAAGCACGGGGGACAGAGGGTGGCAGATAGATTGTCAGTGATAATATTTCTAAGAAGCTGGCACATTCCCAGGAACCCTACGACCTGCCTCTCATGTTTCCACAGCATTTGCCCTCTGGAGATAGGTGAATGGTGAGGATCTGTGTGTGGCAGACTCTCTCCAGGTTGTTGCAAGGGTATTAGGCACCCTAGGCAAACTGTACAGCCTTATTCCCTCTCCTTCCAAGCCCTCACCATACACAATAAAAAAAAGTGTATATTTATAATGAGATTTTACAGGAAAAAAGGACATTCATCATCTTATGAGGTAAAAATATTACAACTTATTTATTATTTTTACATGCACTGCTTTGGTGCCAACCAGAAAACCCTGCAAAAAAGACACTTGGAGCCCATATAGTATTAGATGTACTATAAAGTGTATACAATGTGGTTTTGTCCTCAGAAAACCAGGAGTAAACTGAATTACAATTACAATACAGTAAACCGCCTATACCAAAACAGCATTGAATGCCTGCACTCAAACAGTAACAACCTTACCTATGAAAATGCAGCATTGCAATTATTACACCAGGCCCTAAGACACCAATACACCTCTTATTAGGAAAAGAGAAGAAGTCAGACTGCTATAGATCCCTGTACAGAAACATGCCAGAAGAATAATGTCACCTCTGTCATACATGAAGAACACATATGGATCTTCATCAAATATTTGTTCAGAGAAGCTTTTAAATAATGCTTTTTTTTTCTAGACTGTCCAATTTTATGCTCCTTATTTTGTATTGTTTTGATTGTGATGTTTGATTTGTTTGAAGTTTAGAATGTTGTAAACTATATTTGTTTTAACTTTGATATTGCGCCAGGGACGCGCCAGGGACACTAGCGCATCCCTGGCGCCTCCTTATGGCCCGGAGCGGTGGCTGTCAGTGTTATGAGCGCTCACGGAGCGCGGTCGTCTCAAGCAGGTGGTGAGCCCTTGGGCCACGGCAAGACCCAGGGAGGAGCCCCAAGCCACACCGAGGGAGGTGAGCCGGTGCAGGCATGGTGAGGCAGGCAGGAACAGAAGCAGGGGAGCAGGAACAGAGTCTGACCCTCAGCCGGACCTGCACGCCCATGGCAACCAACACTGGGAAGTTGATTGATGAACGGTCCTCCGACTGTTCCCGGCCCTTTCGGACCTGCCGCTGGGTACGGCAATGGGCGGCAGGCCGGACAGAGAACGAGGGCAGACAGAGTCCTTTACATGGAAGACATCTCAGACTAGGGCTGGTGCAGACATCGTAGACAAGGGCTGGTGCAGACATCGTAGACAAGGGCTGGAAGGAAGACATGGGCACTGTCCATCAGGGCGCCCTACTCAGCCCACCCGGGGGACTGAGTCGCGGACCACCCCGTCCCATACGCGCCCTACACAGCCCAGGAAGGCTGGTCGCGGACCACGCTGAGGACCGGAGAGTGCTGGGAAGAAGAAGAGGCGAAATACTGCACTCCAGGCAGCTCAAGGCAGGAACGCTGCACTCCAGGCAGCTCAAAGCCGGAACGCTGCACTCCAGGCAGCTCAAGGCAGGGACATCAAGGAAAAGCAGGAACTGGATCAAACACAGGATTCGGAACAGACATCAGGTAACACATCAAGGCATGGACTGGAACAGATATCAAGGCAAGACAGGACAAGGAGCCATCAATGCACGGCAGACCACGGAGGATCGGGAGAGGTTACAGGCAACTGTAGAACCCAATCCGAAGGCAAGCAGGAACTGACAAGCAAGTCCTTTTATACAGCTGAAGTGGTTAACTCCCTGGGAGGAGTTTGCCAGGACCGCCCCTTGCTGGCCCTATAACTGGGGTAGAGAGCTGCGGGCCAGCCCCTAGGGAGAAGGGCGTGGCCGGAAACCAGGAAGTCCAAACACAGGCATGCAAGCCACAGGCAGGCCTCAGGAACAGCTAGGCCTCCCAGGCCCTGGAGCAAGTCCTGGATGGTGCGCAGGCGAGGCCCTGGCTTCAGAGCGGCCTCCGGAGGAAAGGTAAGATACCTCCTGTAGCGCAGCAACAGGGGGGATCGTAACTGTCAGTGGGTTTGACAGCCGACGCTCAATTTTGCCGGTGTCGGTTCTCGAGCCTGCTGACAGCCACGGCTCGGAAACTGGACGCCGGCAAAATTGAGCGTGGCTATCAGGTTTTTGGCCTGATAGCCGCGGGCCAAATTCAAATTTTTTTTTTTAACTTTTTTTACTCTTCAGGACTTCCGACTTAATATCGCCATGATATTAAGTCGGAGAGTGCACAGAAAAGTAGTTTTTACTGCTTTTCTGTGCACTTTCCCGGTGCCGGAAGAAATTAGCGCCGACCTTTGGGTCGGCGCTAATTTCTGAAAGTAAAATGTGCGGCTTGGCTGCACATTTTACTTTCTGTATGGCGCGGGCATACCTAATAGGGCCATCAACATGCATTTGCATGTTGAGGGCACTATTAGGTGCCGGGGGTTGGACGCACATTTTCCTCCCCTTACTGAATAAGGAGTAAGGGAAAACGCGCGTCCAAGAGGAGGCTACAGTGTGCTCCGTCGGAGCGACTGTACTGTATCGGCCTGAAAATCCCTTACGAAAGACTCCTCAGAAAAGTAAAAAGCCATGGCATTGGACATGATGCCTTACACTGGATTGATTACTGTTTAAAAGACAGGAAGCAGAGAGGAGGACTAAATGGTCAGTTCTCCCAGTGGAGTGCCCCAGTACTGGGACTGGTGCTTTTTAACAGATTTATAAATGATCTGGAAAAAGCAGTGACAAGTGAAGTGATTAGATCTGCACATGACTAAAATATTCAAAGTTGTTAAAAAACAGGCAGACTGTGAAGAACTACAGAAAGACCTTGCAACTCTAGAGAACTGGCTAAATATGGCTTGCAAATCTAGAGAACTGGCTAAATATGGCAGATGAAATGTAATGTGAACACTTGCAAAATGAAGCACACATAAGGAAAAGTAAGCCCAATTTTAGACACACCATTCTAGGATCCACATGGGGAGTAACCGCCCACGTTGGAGTTATTGTGGGAAAGTACATTGAAAATTCTCAGCTCAGTGTGCAGCCACAGTAAAATAAAATAATTAAAAAAAAAAAGCAAACAGAATGCTAGGAATTATTCAAAAAGTAATGGTGAATGAAACAGAGAGCATCCTAATGCCTCCATATAGGTCCATGGTATGACCGCACTTTGTAGCAGTTCTGAGTGATCCTCATCTCAAAAAAAATAGCGGAATTAGAAAACAGGCAGAGAAGAGCAAAATGAGTGGAGGAGAAGTGGATGGAACCTTATGAAGAAAGGGTAAACAGGTTAGGGCTCCTCACCTGGAGAAGAGACGATTGAGGGGAGATATGGTAGAGGTTTATAAAACCATGGGTGGAAAAGATAATAAATAGGGAACAATTATTTACCCTTTCAGTCAGGGCCGGTGCAAGGGGATTTGGCGCCCTAGGCGAGCCTTCTCCCTTGCGCCCCCCCGTTGCGCCGCCACTCCCCGGTCTCGGCCCCGATTCCTACCTCATTCTCGATCACGTCCGTTGACTGTGTGGTTTTCCGGTCACAAGCAGGTTGGGCACTGCTCGCGGCCCGCCAAATCTCCACTCCTCGTTGCCACCGCTTGCGGCCCCATATGACTCACACCCAGTGGCGCACCAAGGGTCTCCGGCACCCAGGGGCCAATGCATTTGTGTGCCTCTCCAGCATCGCCCCTTAATCCTTCTTGTACTAATGCTTAAGGTCACATAAAATCAGTGGCATCTCTAGACAGAAGAATTTGTTTTGGGGGGAGAGCCAAAATGACATTTCTTAATCACACCCACCTCTAAAGCATGGATCCTGCTTTCAAATTGGTTATTAAAAAAAAGTGTTAATAAAAAAAGTCCAAAGGCTCTTCTGGGTAATTTTAAAAAGCTGGCCAGTTTTTACAATATAAAATTATTTGATAGCCTCATTCAACTAATTCTATATGGCTATGAGAGTGAAGTCTGGAATTTATAGGAAGGGACAGAATGTCAATATAGATCCTGCACCTCCAGTTCTGTAACTCTGTGCATCCACTGAAATTCCCCCAAACAATGGAGCTTGGATGTTTCCCTTACAGCTCATCATACTAAAAGATATTTTCAAATTCTGGTGTCACCTCACAGTAACAGCAGCACAAACACCTTCCACTGCCAGGCACATTGTGAACTGCCAGGCACATTGTGAACTAACACTAAACCCCGCAAAAAAGACACTCAAAATCTATACTGCAATCCCATCGTAACATAACAGTAATAACACCAAGGACTCAAACAACAATAACCCTACCTGTGAAAAAGCAAGGGTAAATATTACACTGGGTCCTAGAATACCAATATACCACCTACTGAGGAAACAAAACAAACCCGATTGCTAATGATCCCTATACAGACATTAAATGCAAGCAGAATCTCTCATCATGGTCACACATACAGAGCAGAGACAGACCTCTCATCAAATAGATAAAAAAAATCAAATAGATGATCAAAAGAGAAGCATACAGAGGATCATTACAGGTAACTCCCTCCAAAACTACCAGACACATCACCTTAAGAGATCGGGCCTTCTCCACTGCCGGTCCTCCTCTATGGAACTCCATCCCCCCGACCTCAGGCTGGAACCCAGCCTATCAATTTTCAAGAAAAGACTCAAGACTTGGCTGTTCAAACAAGCATTTCCGGACACCAATTAATTTCAACATCTCGCCATCAATGCATAAATATCAACCACTTCAAAGTTTCTCATTTGTAATTATCGTTAGCCATTTTTAACCTGTCCTTTTTTCTTCCACACTATAGCTCCAGTTTGAAGTTTATTATGCACCCCTGTTTCACTGTGAACCAGCATGATGTGACAGTTGTCATGAATGCCGGTATATAAAAATCTTAAATAAATAAATAAATAAATAAATAAATAAAGTAAATACAGAATAAAGCCATATAAAGTATAAACAGAAATGTGCAGACAAAAACTGAACTGAAAAACACATCACGCCAGACTCTATACAGTGTAACAATGGAAAAACAAAAATTTCACCATTCCTTGTGAAACAAATCAATAATATAAAGATATATAAATCATTAATCATAATTATAAAACCATCCAAATAAGATAATTTCAAAACAGCTGATGAATAGAATATCCAATAATTAAAGATTAATGCAAATTTTGAAAGCTTTACCAAACACCAATAAAATATTTCAAACAGCAGACACATCACATACTACCCAATAATTAAAATGGTAGTCAATCAAGAAAAATGAACTTAAAAAGCCACTTTTACTTACCCTCTCCAGCAGTTCTCCTACTCCTTTCCCTTGCAGGCCATACCAGAAGCAGCAGTAGCTGCTGAAGCTGTCCTCACAGTCCTCTTCCTTTGGGACTACAACCAGTCTCTTCTCTCTCTCTCTCTCTCTCTCTCACACACACACACAAGTCACACCCTCAGGACCAGTTTATGTCTCTCACACATCACTCATCTCCCCAACCAGTCTCTCTCTCTCTCTCACACACACATGTTACGATCCCGGTCACTAACCTAGTGACCGGGCACCTACCTTCCTCTGCCGCGCCGCGAACCGCCGGGTTCCTGGCCTCCAGGGCCGCATGGCAGCAGCGTCTCCTCGTGGAGATGCCGCCGGGGACTCCTTCCCCCATCGGGGGAACACGCGCGTGCGCGTAGAGCCGCGTTTTGAGGCGTCTGCACCCGGATGTGCAGACACGCCTCCTCTGACATCAGACGCCGGCTAGGGTATTTAAGCAGGACTGTTCGGCTTTCCAATTTGCCTTGCAACGAGGTCTCTCTGCGGAATTCTAGTTGCCATCGGATCGCCTGGTTCCTGATCTTTGCCTGCCTGATACTGGTTCGTCTGCTTGCCTGGTTCCTGATCTTTGCCTGCCTGATACTGGTTCGTCTGCTTGCCTGGTTCCTGATCTTTGCCTGCCTGATTCTGGTTTGCCTGCTTGCCGCCTGCCTTGACCTCAGCTTGTGACCTCTACTCTGCCTGCTTGCCGCCTGCCTTGACCTCAGCTTGTGACCTCTACTCTGCCTGATTTCCACCTGCCCTGACTCCGGACCGTGTCTTCGTTCCGCCTGCCCGCTGCCTGCCCAGACTCCGGTTCGTATTCCTTTCCGTGGGTTCCTCAGCCTTCACCTAAGTCCCAGCGGCCCGGGTCCCTACGGGCTCCTCCTGGGGGGACCTCGGGCTTCCAGGGCGAAGACTCCTAAGTCCTAGCAACCCGGGTCTCCACAGCTCCTCTGGAGGGATCACGGGTTTCCAGGTGAAGCTTCATCTGAACCACCGAGTTCTGCCTCCCGTCCGTCCTTTGGCGACGGTCGGCCCAAGGATCCACTTCCGGATTGGACAGTCACAACAGTTTGCAAGGCCATGGATCCGGCAGATCTCGCTGGTCTCCAGGCCATTCCGGGGCTTGCGCAACGCCTGGTACAGCAGCAACAGGTGTTGGACTCATTAGTAGCCACGGTAGAGCGCATGGCTACTCGCATTGATGCCGAGCCTCCTGCGCAGGTTCCAGTTCCTGTACCTGCTCTGGTAGTCACGCTCCAGACTCCTACGCAGCTGCCTGCTCCTTCACGATACGCAGGAGATGCCAAGGCCTGCCGTGGATTTCTCAATCAATGTTATGTACGGTTCGCTTTACTTCCCAATCAGTTCCCTACCGACTCTGTCAAGGTAGCGTACATCTTCTCCTTGCTGGATGGCAAGGCCCTGAACTGGGCATCGCCTATGTGGGAGAAGAACGACGTCACGCTCTCGAATCTGGATCTCTTTGTGGCTAGTTTCCGGGCCGCTTTCGACAAGCCTGCTCGCCAGACCTCGGCAACGTCTGAGTTACTGCAGATCCCACAGGGAGCACGCACATTGGCGGAATACGCCTTGGAATTCTGCACACTTGCACTTGAGGTGGGATGGCGTGATGATGCCCTTCGGGGGATTTTTCTTGAAGGTCTGGCAGGTCGGATTAAGGATGTGCTGGCTGCCAGAGATCTTCCTGACGACCTTGACACGCTCATTGAACTCGCTGGGCGCATTGACCAGCGCTTGCAACAAAGTGCCAGGGAGATACGGCCACCACGACGGTTATCACCTCTAGCACCAGCATTCTCCAGACCGCTTACGCCGACTTCCCGGTCCACGGGGGCTTCTGCAGCATCTTCCTCTGAGGAGCCTATGCAGTTGGGGAGGACTTCCTTGACTGAAGAGGAGAAACGCCGCCGCCGGACACAAGGACTGTGTTTGTATTGCGGTGGGAAAGGGCATTTCCTTTCTCAATGTAAGGAACGGCCGGGAAACGCTCACGCCTAGGAGTGATGGAGGAGTGTCTCCTGGGCTGCCTTAATGCTGCTCCTCAATGTACTGTACCTGTGACTTTAAAATTTCCTGGAGGTGCTTTTGAGACACGGGCCCTGATTGACTCGGGGGCTGGAGGGAACTTCATCACTCACGCACTGGTTGAGCGCCTTCAAATAACTACACGGCCCCGTGAACCTCCGTTACGAGTCACCTCCATTCAAGGGACCCCATTGCCCGGGTGCATTTCAGTGGTTACGACTCCAATTACTCTTCAGACCGGACTACTTCATAAAGAAGTGATCTCTTTCCTCGTTTTGGAGAAGTCTACACATCCCATAGTTCTTGGCCTACCCTGGTTACAGCAACATTCTCCTGTAATCCGCTGGGATGACTTACAGATTACCCAATGGAGTCCACGGTGTTTCCAATCCTGCATTAAATCTGCAGTGGTTCCACCTATTACCTTGGCTCACGCTGGGCCCTTACTTCCAGCTCCATACAGCGATTATTCCGACGTGTTCTCTAAGGAAAGGGCAGAGTTACTGCCACAACATCGTCCCTTCGACTGTGCCATTGAACTTCTTCCTGGCACAACACCTCCCCGGGGTAGGGTGTATCCGCTGTCCCAACCAGAGACTAAAGCTATGCCAGACTATATCAAGGAAAACCTCGCAAAAGGATTTATACGTCAGTCCAACTCTTCTGCGGGGGCAGGGTTCTTCTTTGTGGCCAAGAAGGACGGGTCACTACGGCCCTGCATTGATTACCGGGGTTTGAATAGTATTACCAAGAAGAACCGTTACCCGTTACCTTTGATTCCGGAGTTGTTGGACAGACTTCAAGGGGCTCGAGTTTTCACTAAGCTGGACTTAAGAGGGGCTTACAACCTGGTGCGTATCCGTCCCGGAGATGAATGGAAGACTGCCTTCAACACCCGGGACGGACACTACGAATATTTGGTCATGCCATTCGGCTTGTGTAATGCCCCCGCAGTGTTCCAGCATCTTATGAATGAGATTCTTAGGGACCTATTGAACACCTGTGTTATAGTTTACCTGGACGATGTTCTCATCTTCTCGCAAGACCTGGACACACATCGCCGGCAAGTTCGACAGGTCCTCCAGATTCTCCGGGATCAGCATCTCTATGCAAAACTAGAGAAATGTCTCTTTGAACAGGACTCCTTGCCCTTCTTAGGGTATATTGTTTCAGCTACTGGATTCACCATGGATCCAGAGAAGGTGTCTGCCATCAAAAAATGGCCTCAGCCTACTGGATTAAAAGCGTTGCAACGCTTTCTTGGTTTCGCAAACTTTTACAGGCACTTCATTCCGGGATACTCCCGGCTGGTAGCTCCTTTGACAGCACTAACAAGGAAAGGAGCGGATGTTTGCCATTGGACTGATGAAGCTTGTAAGGCATTTCAGGATTTGAAAGACGCGTTTCTGCTGGAAACGTGCTTACGCCATCCTGATCAGTTACGCCCTTTTGTGGTAGAAGTGGACGCTTCTAGTGTGGCGGAGAGAGCGGTACTGTCACAGCACTCCAGTACGGGGAATCTACTGCCATGCTCCTACTTTTCTAAAAAATTCACTTCTGCCGAGAGTAACTACGGTATTGGCGATAAGGAACTACTCGCCATCAAGTTGGCTTTTGAAGCATGGAGGCAATGGCTAGAGGGAGCTCAACATCAGGTCACGGTTTACTCTGATCATAAAAACTTGGAGTTCCTTTCGCAAGCTCAGCGCCTCAATCCCAGGCAAGCTAGGTGGTCTCTGTTCTTTAGCCGATTTGATTTTGTTCTAAAATACCGACCAGCTTCTAAAAACGTTCGGGCCGATGCCCTGTCCCGAAATACCATCCTCGAGGAAAAAGATGATTCCCCACAATACATTATTGACCCGGCCAGGATCTCTCTTGCCAGCACCAGTGTATCCACGCAAGGAAGAGTGGTAGTGTCTCGACGAGACCGAAGGAAGGTCCTGGAGTGAGCTCACGACTCACTTACGGGAGGTCATGCCGGTCAAGAAAGAACATTAACTCTCTTGAACCGGTTCTACTGGTGGCCTCGGATGCAACAAGATATTCAAGAATATGTGGCATCCTGCCCAGTATGTGCCAGACAGAAGCCTCTCACGGGACGGCCCTGGGGTCTTCTGCAATTGCCAATTGCCAATTGCCATGGAACCCTGGACGCACATTGCCACAGATTTTGTGGTAGATCTACCTCCCTCTGAGGGTAAGACGGTGATTTGGGTAATTGTGGACCATTTTTCTAAAATGGTACACTTGGTACCTCTGGACAAACTTCCTACAGCGCCAGAATTGGCAAATCTTTTTATACAACACATCTTTCGAGTCCATGGTCTTCCACAAAGCATTGTCTCCGACCGAGGGCCTCAGTTTACAGCTTGCTACTGGCGAGCTCTTTGTAAAAAATTTGGAGTCCAGTTGAATCTCTCTACGGCTTTTCATCCCCAAAGTAATGGACAAACAGAAAGAATGAATCGGTCCCTCAAGTCCTTTCTTCGCAGTTTCATTTCGGAGAAAAGAGATAATTGGGTGTCCTTACTGCCTTGGGCTGAATTTGCATACAATAACCACGAACATTCAGTCACTGGCCAATCTTCATTTCAAACAGTCTTCGGTCGTTATCTCAGGCCTCCTGTTCCACTTCCCGTGGAGGTTGCTTCTCCTGCGGCTCAGACTGTAGCCACTCAACTTCATCATCTCTGGACAGCGCTTCAACCTCGACTTTCTTCAGCAGCGCAGAAAGCACAGACAACAGCGAATCGTCATCGACGTCCTGCTCCAGCTTTACTGCCCGGGACTAAGGTATGGCTAAGTACCAAAAATCTGCATTTTCCTGGTCATTCACGCAAGTTGGCTCCCAAGTTTTGTGGTCCATTCCCGGTGGCAGAGCGTATAGGATTGGTGTCCTACAGACTCCGTCTCCCATCTTCACTACGCATCCATAATGTGTTTCATGTGTCACTCCTGAAGCCAGTTGTGCACTCCCGTTTTCATCAACTCACTCCTGATGATCTCTCAGCTTCACCTCCTGAGGATCCGGTTTATCAAGTACACGAGGTACGTGATGTACGCTTTCACAATCGCCGGTGGGAGTATTTGTTGTCCTGGGAAGGCTGTGGCTCTGAGGAGGTCTCTTGGGAACCTGCTCGAAACATTCTGGACAAATCTCTGCTGACCCAATTCCATCTGGACAATCCCGGGAAGGCCGGTCCTCTACGGAGGGGGCGTAAAGGAGGGGGTACTGTTACGATCCCGGTCACTAACCTAGTGACCGGGCACCTACCTTCCTCTGCTGCGCCGCGAACCACCGGGTTCCTGGCCTCCAGGGCCGCATGGCAGCGGCGTCTCCTTGTGGAGACGCCGCCGGGGACTCCTTCCCCCATCGGGGGAATGCGCGCGCGCGTAGAGCCGCGTTTTGAGGCGTCTGCACCCGGATGTGCAGACATGCCTCCTCTGACGTCAGATGCCGGCTAGGGTATTTAAGCAGGACTGTTCGGCTTTCCAATTTGCCTTGCAACGAGGTCTCTCTGCGGAGTTCTAGTTGCCATCGGATCGCCTGGTTCCTGATCTTTGCCTGCCTGATACTGGTTCGTCTGCTTGCCTGGTTCCTGATCTTTGCCTGCCTGATACTGGTTCGTCTGCTTGCCTGGTTCCTGATCTTTGCCTGCCTGATTCTGGTTTGCCTGCTTGCCGCCTGCCTTAACCTCAGCTTGTGACCTCTACTCTGCCTGCTTGCCACCTGCCTTGACCTCAGCTTGTGACCTCTACTCTGCCTGATTTCCGCCTGCCCTGACTCCGGACCGTGTCTTCGTTCCGCCTGCCCGCTGCCTGCCCAGACTCCGGTTCGTATTCCTTTCCGTGGGTTCTTCAGCCTTCACCTAAGTCCCAGCGGCCCGGGTCCCTACGGACTCCTCCTGGGGGGACCTCGGGCTTCCAGGGCGAAGACTCCTAAGTCCTAGCAACCCGGGTCTCCACAGCTCCTCTGGAGGGATCACTGGTTTCCAGGTGAAGCTTCATCTGAACTACCGAGTTCTGCCTCCCGTCCGTCCTTTGGCGACGGTCGGCCCAAGGATCCATTTCCGGATTGGACAGTCACAACACACACACACACATACCAGTCACCTCTCTGGCCAGTCTCTCTCAATCACACAATGCTCTCGCTCTCTCTTACTAACACACAAGCTTTCAATCACACACATGCTCTCTCTATTTCACTTACACACAAGCTGTCAATCACACATGTTCTATCTCACTTACAAACAGGCTCAATCACACACATGCCCTCTCTCACAGCCACAAGCCAGCCAAAAACATGCTCCATCTCTCTCGCACACACACACTGACACACACAAGCACCCTCCCTAACTCACATATACACCACACACATACAGAAGCACTCTCCCTGTCTCACATACACATTACACTCACAGAAGCACCTTGCTTTCAGACTTACAGCATTTTTCACTTTTACTAAAAGTGAAAATGATACTCCCAACCATTAAATAAGAAAACCACATTCCTATCAGAAGGCGAAATGACACCCTTCCTTCAGGTTCTGTCCTCCCAAGGGACAGCCACCTACACCTTCTCTTGTTTTATGCTTTCAGGCAATAAAGCAAGTGTGTTTCTTCAAACTATCAGTCGTATGATTATTCATGTGGGAGATATGGAACAGAAAGACATCCTTAGTCAGCTTCCCTTTTAAATGGGAAGACTCCAGTCTTAGTCATTTAAAAATATACATTTTCTAAAGGCTTAAAAAAAAAAAAAAAAAAAAAGCAAAACTGTTTCAGATTGGAACTATTCTAGTCTTCATGCTAAAATTATGCTTCAAAAAAAACCCACCAGGCATCAGTATCTTAAATTTGTGATTTTGCTGAGATGAACATTTTAAATACTTTAATTTTCTTTTTTACTTTAGTATTTGTCTCTACCCACTTTAGTATTTGACTCTACCCACTTTGTTAAATTTTATTTTCCAGCAGAGGGATTTTTAAAATTTAGTAATTTCATCTTTCATCCAACTTTTCAACAAAATCAGCACAAAAGTTGAGGTACATGTATTATCACACTTCATTTTTTTTAAACTGGCAGATTCCTTTCTCACATACACATCACATGCACACACACACAGAAGCTCCAATCCTTTCTTACATATACATCACATACACACACACACACAAGCTCCATTCCTTTCGTACATATACATCACATCACATCCACACACACAGACAGAAAGAAGATCGGCGCAGCCGGTCTAGTTGATCACGTGGCCGAAGAAAGGAAGATCGGTGCAGGAGGAGACCAGCTGCCGAGATTTAGGGGCACCGCGGCAGCCAGCCCCCGACTCTCCTTGCGCCCCCCCCCCCCCCCCCCCCGTGGTCCAGCGGAGGGCCCGGGAGCGATCTGCCGCTCCCGGGGCCTCGGCTGCCACTAAGCAAAATGGCGCCGGTGGCCTTCAGCCCCTGTCACATGGTAGAGACTAAAGGTCACCGGCGCCATTTTGCTTAGTGGCAACGGAGGCCCCGGGAGCGGCAGATCGCTCCCGGGACCTCCGCTGGACCATTAGGGGGGTGTTGGGAGAGTGACACTGGCGGGGTGGCAGGGCGAGTCGGGAGCTGGCTGCCTGCCGCGGCACCCCTAAACCTCGGCGCTTTGTCTCCATCTAGGCGAGTGGAAGGCTGGCAGAATTTTGAAAGGGCACTTTTTGCCCTTTCAAAATTCTGCTGCCTGCCGCGGCGCCCCCTAAGTCTCAGCTCCCTAGGCACAGGCCTAGCTCGCCTAGTGGTTCCGCCGGCCCTGCTTTCAGTTAATACTAGGTCTAGGGGACACTCCTTGAAACTTAACAGGCGGAAGATTTAAAACAAGCTGGAGAAAGTATTTTTTTTCACTCAACGCACAATTAAGATGTGGAATTTGTTGGTGAAGGATGTGGTCACAGCAGCAAACATAATGGGGTTTATAAAGGATTTTGAACAAATTCCTGGAGGAAAAATCCATAAACAGTTATTAACTAGATGACTCTAGGAAACCCGGTACTTGTGCATGTGAATGAACAACAAGAAAAGTGAATCTACCTTTTACGATGAGCCATTGTCGGGAGACAGGATGCTAGGCTCGATGGACCTTGGTCTGACCCAGCATGGCACTTCCTATGGTCTTAACTCGCTGGAGATCAGCTTTAATCCTCTTGTGATTTAACAACTTTGAATCATTTTGCATCGTCAGCAAATCCGATCCCTCACTCGTTGTTCCCATCTCTAGGCCATTAATAAGTATGCTCCTACATGTTAATTTTCTCTCACAAACATACGCATATGCATACGCTCCTTCACACCCATGCAAGCACATATGCTCAGGCTTGTCTCTCCTCTTTTTATAGCCGTGGGCTGCTTGAGCTCTGGCTGATGGGCCTCTCACTTTTTTTTTCAGCTGCTGGTGGCCCTGAGGCTTCTCCTTCAGCCTCCCATGATGCCCCATCTTTTGGGCCACCAGAGGGAGCGGGGTTGAGCTCGGCTAGCAAGGCCTCTGTTACCTTTTGGCCGCTGGACCACCAGGGACTTTTGGCAAGTCTTGGGGGGTTCAGGAGGGTGGGGGGTTGTAGTTTTTTTGTTTTGTTTTTTATTATTTATTTATCATTTTTCAGTTTACAAATAAGAAATTATATTCATTCAATTCCTTGCATTGAAACTTTAACATCAATAAATTCAGCTATAATAATAGAATTTATCTAATCAGACAATTAAAAATATACTGCTAACATACATTGCTAAAGCTGATATATATTAATTTGTAAGTGAGAAACTAACCAATAAGGCAATAGTAGATATAACTGAGACTACACAGTAATGAAGGAGGTTTGTTGGAAATTAAGTATTAAACCATTTAAGATAAATACATAAACCACTGCTGGTTATTAATTTATTCACGTCTAAGCAGCTTTTCTTCTTTAGCCACAGGTAGGTTGGGCTCGGCCGGCAGCCCTATGGCCTTTCCTCTTTTTTCAGTCACCAGTGGCCTTCTTTTCCTTTGGCCAGCAGCAGCTTTTCTTCTCTTTTGGCCACTGGCAGGTTGGGCTAGGTGCGCCAGTGTAGGTGTTCTCTCCCCTGAATCATGCCCTGTGATGGGGCATCCTAATTCAGTCTTGCGCCCCCTTCCCCACACCTTGCCCTCACCCCCCCCCCCCACCCCTTGGCCCTAGCCACCAATGCCCCGAATAGTCTATGGGTACAGAATCAATCAAACTGATTGACAGGTGAGATAAGGATGACAGCAGCCAATCAGCGCCCACTTCCAGTCTAAGCCCCACCCATGCACTGCCCTCTCCCCATAGAAGTGAGTAGGGTATGGCCATACCCCCTCTCTCCCCCTCCTGCCTTCAATCCCGCCCCTCCCACACCTGGTCACACCCTCCCACCCCCTGGCCCTGCCCCTAGCTCTGCCCCAGGCCCCGCCCATGCCCCTCCCCCGATAGGTGAATGGAGAGGCCCCTCCGTGCCCTGCCCCCAAACCATCCTCCATGATGTCACTGGTGTCCCCGCCCACACCCCGCTTCGAGCCACTCCCTCTATGACATCATGGGTATGACATCACCAGAAGTCCACCCCTCACCACCTCCCAAAAACGCGCCCCCTAGAACATCATCAGAAAGGGTCCTGTCGCTTTTTAATGACGACAGAATTATGGACTCTGGCTGTTTTTGATGATCTCACTGGAAGTACATTCCAAAATCCCCAAAAAATGCAACCCTAGAACATCAGCAGAAATGTTCCTGATGCTTTTTAATGATGACAGAGTCAGAAGCATTCTTGGCAGGAAACTGTGGCTCATTCTCTACACAAGGATTTGTTTTTAAACAAGGGATTGCTTGGAAGGTGGTGAATGCATGCAATGTATTTTACACAGGCATGAGCAAACTTGCAAGACCGGTCTTGCAAGACCGGAGTAGTCTATTTTTTTTTTTTATTTAGCTGGCTGTCACTCAAACCCCCAAGCCAAACCCCCCCCCCCCCCCAACGATATCATGGTATAACATCACCGGAAGTCAACCCTTCTCCACACCCCTAAAAAACACGCCCCCCTAGAACGTCAGCAGAAATGTCCCTGATGCTTTTTAATGATGACTGAGCTGGAAGCATGCTTTTTTTCCCTAGCCCCTCTGTTTTAAAACTTACTATCTGTGATGTGGCAGGAAGCTTTCTCTCATTCTGTACTCAGAGACAAGGAGAATCTCCCCCCACTGTAGATGCGCATGCCCAAACCCCCCACCAATCGCCCCTATCCTGGCAGAGTGAAATCTGAGTAGAGGATAACAGCGGGGGTGTTGGGTGTGGGTCTGCAAAGGTGGATAAAACACAAGGAATTAGTTTTCTTTAAAAATCAGACCTCTGTGTTTACAGCTATACAAAACAAGCATGCACCAACAGATTTTAAAGAACATTTATTATGACCCAGGCGCTGTAGGTAGCTTTGCTGGTATAAAGCAGAGTTGCTTACCTATAACAGGTGTTCTCACAGGACAGCAGGATGTTAGTCATCAGGATGGAGCCCAATCACGGAACACTTTTGACAAAGTTTCTAGAACTTTGACTGGAACCTTCTGGGCATGACCAGCAATGTACTGACCCTGCAACCAGCAGGGGTCCCCCTTCAGTCTCTTTATATAGCAAAATGTACGTGCGAAATTAAAATAAGAAAACGTAAACGAACCCAACTCCGTGGGGTGGCGGGTGGGTTTCGTGAGGACTAACATCCTGCTGTCCTGTGAGAACACCTGTTACAGGTAAGCAACTCTGCTTTCTCACAGCCTTATCTAAGCAATAATGGGCTGTGAAAGTGTGGAGAGAGCTCCAGGTAGCAGCCTTACAGATAGGAAGCGGCACCGAACAGAGGTGCCCTACTGATGTCGTCATGGCCCTGACCGAGTATGCTTTTACACGGTCTTGTAGCGGAATGCCTGCTTGCTGGTAGCAAAAAGAAATGCATTCCGCCAACCAGGAGGAGAGGGATTGCTTTCCCAAAGGATTTCCTAATTTGATGGTATCAAAAGAAACAAACAATTGAGTAGATTTCCTGTGGGCCAACGTGCGGTCTAGATAGAAAGCTAGAGCATGTTTTCAGTCCAAAGAATGCAGAGCCTGTTCTCCTGGTTTCGAATGGGGCCAGGGAAAAAAGGTAGGCAGGATAATAGATTGGTTAATATGAAATTCCGACACTACCTTCGGCAAAAATTTAGGGTGAGTGTGGAGCACTACCCTGTCATGCAGAATTTTAGTGTAAGGCGGGTAGGTAACTAATGCCTGTAATTCACTAACTCTGCAAGCAGACATGATCGCCAGAAAAAAAAACTGCCTTCCAGGTGAGATAGAGGAGATCACAGGAGTGGAGAGGCTCAAACGGAGGTTTCATGAGCCATCCCAAAACCACATTAAGGTCCCAAGCAAGGGCAGGAGGGCACAGTGGAGGTTTTAAATGGAGCAAGCCTCTCATGAACCGTGATACTAAGGGTTGTGTTGAAATGGAGACATTACCTACACCCTTATGGTGCGCACACACTGCACTAACATTTTATTTTATTTTATTTGAGGTTCTTTATATACCGCCATTCGTTTAGTAACATCATGACGGTTCACATACAACAAAGTTTCAGCAGCAGTGCTTTACAATTAACGTTCAACTACGTTCAACATGCACTGTGATAGAAGACGTTTTTAGGCCTAACTCTGACAGGTGCCAGAGGTAGTCCAGGAACCTTGCAGTGGAACAAGTGAAAGGGTCTATGGACATGGTAGTACACCAGACCGTAAACCTCTTCCATTTAGAGCGATAAGACCTTCTCGTTGAAGACTTTCGTGTAGCCACCAGGACTCGGGATACTGACTCTGAAAGGTTAAGAGGTTGGAGTATTAACCTTTCAACATCCAGGCCTTCAGAGACAGAGCTTGGAGGTTGGGGTGACGGAGATACCCCTTGTTCTGAGTGATTAGAAGGGAATCCTTCCCCAGAGCAATGCGTCGGCATACCGATAGGTCCTGGGGGATTGGAAACCACACCTGGCGTGGCCAATGGGGAGCTATCAGAATCATTAATCCTTAGTCTGCTGGAGCTTCACGAGAGTCTTTGAAATGAGAGGAAGTGGAGGGTATGCATAAAGGAGACTGCTGGCCCAGGAGAGGGCGAAGGCATCTCTTGGCTGCTAGTGCTGGCTGCGAATGAGAGAGCAGAATTTGTCTACTTTGTGATTATGTACAGAAACAAAGAGGTCTTTGCGAGGGTAAGTCCAATGTTGAAATATCGCATCTGCTACCCTGGGGTTGAGAGACCACTCGTGCAGATGGAAAGTGCGGCTCAGCTTGTCCGCCAACACATTGTCCACTCCCGGCAAGTAGGTTGCTTTGAGGCACATCGAGTGGGAAAGGGCCCATGCCCATGTCTGTGCAGCTTCCTGACACAGAAGGTAGGAGCCCGTTCCCCCTTGTTTGTTGTTGTACCACATCGCAACCTGATTGTCGGTTTGAATCAGGACAGCTTTGTTTGGTAGGCAATCCTGAAAGGCCTTGAGGGCATAGCTGATCGCCCATAGCTACAGGAAATTTATTTGGTGTTTGGCTTTGTTTGGTGTTTGGTCTAGATAGAAAGCCAGTGCACATTTGCAGTCCAAAGAATGCAGAGCCTGTTCTCCTGGGTTCGAATGGGGCCGGGGGAAAAAGGTAGGCAGGATAATAGATTGGTTAATATGAAATTCCGACACTACCTTCGGCAAAAATTTAGGGTGAGTGTGGAGCACTAGCCTGTCATGCAGAATTTTAGTATAAGGCGGGTAGGTAACTAATGCCTGTAATTCACTAACTCTGCGAGCAGACGTGATCGCCAGAAGAAAAACTACCTTCCAGGTGAGATAGCGGAGATCACAAGAGTGGAAAGGCTCAAATGGAGGTTTCATGAGCCATCCCAAAACCACATTAAGGTCCCAAGCAGGGGCAGGAGGGCACAGTGGAGGTTTTAAATGGAGCAAGCCTCTTATGAACCATGATACTAAGGGTTGTGTTGAAATGGAGACATTACCTACACCCTTATGGTGCGCACACACTGCACTAACATGCAGCCTGATAGAAGTTGTTTTTAGGCCTAACTCTGACAGGTGCCAGAGGTAGTCCAGGAACCTTGCAGTAGAACAAGTGAAAGGGTCTATGGACATGGAAGTACACCAGACCGTAAACCTCTTCCATTTAGAGCGATAAGACCTTCTTGTTGAAGGCTTTCGTGAAGCCACCAGGACTCGGGATACCGACTCTGAAAGGTTAAGAGGATGGAGTATTAACCTTTCAACATCCAGGCCATCAGAGACAGAGCTTGGAGGTTGGGGTGATGGAGATACCCCTCATTCTGAGTGATTAGAAGGGGATCCTTCCCCAGAGGAATGTGTCAGCGTACCGATAGGTCCTGGAGGACTGGAAACCACACCTGGCGTGGCCAATGGGGAGCTATCAGAATCATTAATCCTTTGTTCTGCCGGAGCTTCACGAGAGTCTTTGAAATTAGAGGAAGTGGAGGGTATGCATAAAGGAGACCGCTGGCCCAGGAGAGGGCGAAGGCCTCTCTTGGCTGCAAGTGGTGACTTCTAATGAGAGAGCAGAAGTTGTCTACTTTGTGGTTATGTACCGACACAAAGAGGTCTTTGTGAGGGACCACTCATGCAGATGGAAAGTGCGACTCAGCTTGTCCACCAACACATTGTCCACTCCCGGCAAGTAGGTTGCTTTGAGGCACATTGAGTGGGAAAGGGCCCATGCCCATATCTATGCAGCTTCCTGACACAGAAGGTAGGGGCCAATTCCCCCTTGTTTGTTGATGTACCACATTGCAAACTGATTGTCGGTTTGAATCATGATGGCTTTGTTTGATAGGCAATCCTGAAAGGCCTTGAGGGCAATACTGATCTCCCGTAGCTCCAGGAAATGTATTTGGTATTTGGCTTCCTCTGGAGACAAGGTTCCCTGAGTCTGCAGGTCCCCTACATGTGCACCCCACCCAAGGTTGGATGCATCCTTTGTTAAGGTGATTTGAGGATCTGGAGCCTGAAATGGAAGGCCTTGAATGAGATTGGAGTGGTGCATCCACCAGGCTAGTGACAGTGTCCAGACTAGTAACCTGGACACTGCTGGACATTGGCTGACAAGCTTGAATCCACTGGCATTTTCGGATCCACTGCATCATTCTCATGGCTAGGCGAGCCATCGGAGTGACTTGCACCGAGGATGCCAAGGACCAAACTGAATGAGGAAGTGCCGAGCAGTTGAAGATACTCTAGAATGTAGTTGATGCGCCAGAGATGTAATAGTGAAAGCACGATCCTGGGGGAGGAAGGCTTTCGCCAACATGGTGTTAAGGTCGGCCGCTATAAAGGGTAGGGTTTGGGATGGAACTATCTTGGATTTGGGATAGTTGATTAGAAACCCTAAGGAGATCAGGGTGTTGATAGTGAGACGCAGGGAGGTTAGTGTACCCTGCTGAGTCGGAGCCCTTATCAACCAATCATCAAGATAAGGGTAGACATGCACACCCTGATTCCTGAGGAAGGTCGCGACCACCACCAGGCACTTGGTGAATACTAGTGGAGCAGACGCCAGGCCGAATGGTAGTACACGGTACTGAAAATGACGAGGGCAGACCAGGAATTGCAGGAATTTGCGATGAGATGGTGTAATTGAGATGTGTGAGTATGCGTCCTGAAGATCTAGAGAGCATAGCCAATCTCCTCTTTGCAGAAGAGGAAGTAGAGAGCCCAAGGTTACCATCTTGAATTTTTCTCTGTGCAGAAATTTGTTTAGTGCATGGAGGTCCAATATCGGGTGTACGCCACCTGACATTTTTGGTATTAGAAAATTCTGGGAATAAAATCCCTGCCCCTCCTGGGAGAGGGGTACCGGTTCTGTTGCTCGGGATAGGAGGAGGGATGAGATCTCCTGCTCTAGCAAGAGAGAGTGATCGGACTTTCCCCACATCGGCCGAGGTGGAGAGTCCGCTGGAACAGTCACGAAATTTAGGTGGTAACCTTGGGTGACTACTGCAAGTACCCACTGGTCTGTAGTGACTGTGTGCCAAGCGCTGTAGAAGTGGCATAGTCGACCTACGACTGGTATGGATGGAAGAGGAGGTTGGCTACACTCTCTAAGAAGGAGTCAAAACTCTGATGCTGGGCCAGGCTGAGAAGCTGGCTGAGACTTTTGAGACCAAGTTTGCCTAGATTGACCATTTTGGTAAGGTCTGGAAGGGCATCCTAAGAAGCCGGAGGATAAAATTTCCTTGACTTGTAGGTTGGCTGCTTAGATTCTCATCTGAAAGACAAGGGGGTTTGGCTTGGGGGTTTGAGTGACAGTGTACCCATACACTACTCCAGGCTTGCAAGACCGGGCTTGCAAGTTTGATCGTGCCTGTGTAAAATACATTGCATGCAGTTCATGAATTCACCACCGTCCAAGCAATCCCTTGTTTAAAAACAAATCCTTGTGTACAGAATGAGCCACATTTTTCCTGCCAAGAATGCTTCTGGCTCTGTCATCATTAAAAAGCGTCAGGAACATTTCTGATGTTCTAGGGTTGCATTTTTGGGGGATTTTGGATTGTACGTCCGGTGAGATCATCAAAAACAGCCAGTCCATTAATTCTGTCATCATTAAAAAAGCGACAGGACCGTTTCTGATGACGTTTTGGGGGTGTGTTTTTGGGGAGCAGTGAGGGTGTGGACTTCTGGGGATGTGATACCCATGATGTAATGGGGGTGTGGCTTGGGGTGGGGTGTGTTGGCGGGGACACCAGTGACATCATAGGGGGATGGTTTGGGGGCGGGGCGTGGGAGGGTTGTGGGAGGGGCCTCTCCATTCACTTCTATTGGGGGAGGGGCATGGGCAGGGCATGGGGCAGAGTTAGGGGTGGGGGTCAGGGGGTTGGGGCGGGGTTGAGGGCAGGAGGAGATGGGAGGGGGCATGGCTATACCCCATTCACTTCTATGGAAATGGGGATGGGCACGGGCGGGTCTTAGACCGGAAGTGAACGCTGATTGGCTGCTGTCATCCTTATCTGCCTGTCAATCAGTTTGATTGATTGTGTACCCATAGACTACTCCCCCCCTCCCCCGCCCCTCCCTTCCAGCCCCCCCCCTTCACAGATGAATCTGGTTCTTCTTTAACCACGTTGTTGCTGGTATCGTTTCTACAAAAAGAACAAATGCATTTGAACAGATGTAGTTATATTTGCTACTGCAGTGCTTTGTGTGCAGCAGCTTATATTTATACATTTATTTGATTTATATTCCATTTTTTAACTTTTCAAAGCACATTAATTCAAGTACTCTAGGTATTTCGCTGTCCGAAAAGGGCTTATAATCTAAGTTTGTAGCTCCTCTGCTTAAAGGGGGAAGTTGGCCTCCACCCTACCCCAAAATATACTTGCAAAATTCCCTGATTATTCCAATGGCCCCACTCTCAACCCCGACTCTCACGCTTCTCATGGCTGTAAATGTACCAAATGTCGTAAGCCCCATCTCTCATCCCACAAAAAGAATAAAAGCTCAAATCTGAGGCATCCACCGTACACCCAATGCTAACCCTGTTAGATGAGTCATCATCCAGGTGCAGGATCAATCCCCATTTGCTGCTATCCCACCGGTGAAACTTTCCAAAAAGGCTCCAGCTGATCCCAGATGCTCCTTTACCCTTGGGTGAAACTTAGACCTCGGCTTCCCAAACTGTGGGTCCAGACCCTAAATGGAGTTAGAAAACCTTCAGATGGAGATCACAATTGCCTCAATTGGCAGCCCTCTTCAGGCACCAGCAGCAGTAGCATTAGTAGTAGAAGGGAGCATGGGCCCTGTGAGTCAGCACGCAATCACAGGGCACTTCCCTTGCAGGAATTTCTCTGATAAAAGGAAGCCCTGCCTGAGGAGGGATCAAAGTCTCTGCAGGGCCTGCAAGTTTGCACTATCTCACAGGTCCCAAGCTGACCTTCAATGGTAATGCTGCTGCCCCCTGGAAATCACCGTTGGGCTTGGGACCAGCCATGAAGGGAAGGGAAGAATGAATGTGCATGGGCCACTAGAGATTGCCACCGTACCTTTCTCCTCCCCACCAATGAACCTACTCAAGAGAATAAATTTGCCCCTGATATCAGCTTGCCCTCTTCCCACCAGATGTTATCCACCTTTGGCCCAGGGCTCACAGGAAAAGGTTGTTGGGAGGAGGGATTATTTGACGAGAGGGGTGATGGCAGAAGGGCTTGAGGGATGGATAAGGCGGAGAGGAATTGGCTATGGAGGGTGAGAGACGGGGAATGTGAGGGATTTAAGAGGAGTTGGGTTGTGAAAGGTGAATAGCTGAGGCATTGTGAGAGAGGGTTGGAGAGGAGGAGGAAGGGAGGCTGGGAGTTGAGAGAGAGGATGGGGTGAAAGGTAGAGGATGACAGAGCATCAGTTGGGGTTATAAGAAGGGTATGGGGGTGAGAGAGGATCAGCTGTGGGATGAGAGGGGGATTATTATGTTATATTGTAAAGCGCTATGCTGAATTAATGTTTGAATGTAAACCGAGGTGATGTTACCTACGTGCCCCGGTATATAAAAATCTGTAAAATAAATAAATAAATCAGCTGTGGGATGAGAGGGGGAAAGGGAGGTGAGAGGAGCAGAGGTTGAGAGACTGAGTACACTGGAGGGGAGGAGATCGAGAGACAGTCCTGTGGAGGGGGTGAGGTTGAGATGGATCAGGTAGAGTATGGAGAAGGTAAGGAGTGATTGATGGAAGGAGACCGCACCTCTGCTAATTTCTTTTGCTTGTCATGTGACATTTCAAGTGCTAAAATGGGTTCACACCGGGAAGCCCTGACTTAAAGACAAATGGTGCAGGGAGGGAATGAGTGAGTGGGGAATACCCCTGCCCCTGGCAGATGACCCTTTTGATAGAGTAGGCTTTGGGTACACGGAAGGATGGGGGGAATGCGAGAGGGCCCCTCAATTTGAACTTTTACTCTTTATGAGTACAAGGGGAAGGGCTTAAGGGATGTGGCTTCTGAGCTATCATTTTGATCATCTTTAGAGTGCAAAGTTCCTGACTAATGCAACAAGTGAAAAAATGGTTGCTGAATTTTGGTACAGATGCTATTGAGCTCCAAACTTCCAATACAGTTTGGCATTATGGGCTACTCCTAAAACTGCATACATGACGAGTAATCAACATCTAAAACCAACATTTCAAATGAACAATAATAAAAACATTAATTAAAAGCTTCCTTAATATATAAAGCTTTAAGTTGTTTTCTAAAACACTTTACATATCATTGTCCCCTTAATTCTGCCCATTCCACAAGAATGCTGGAGTTTGAGTCCGCTGCAGCTTATATTCTCGCAAAGGAGGAAAATCTAATAAATTAGTACTGGTAGATCTCAAAATACGAGAGGGATTATAAAACTGCAGTTTCGTACTTAGGAAGTTGGAGGCATCTGAATGATGAGTAGTCCAAGAAATCATAATTCCCTGTAAGTACCCGGATCAGTCCAAACTACTGTGTTTATGCTGATACTGCTTCATAATCCCTGGTGCCACCTGCAGTTCCTCAGTATTTCTGTGTCTCCAGCAGATGGTGGCTGGTGCTTAAACCTGCAGTTTCTGGCATGTTTTGCCTTTTTTGCTTTTTTTCTTTCTTTTTTCTTAGGAGCTCTCCTCCCAGGGGTAGGGCTCCCGGGGAGAACCCTTCCCTTTTTGGTTGAGGTGGACGAGCTCCTTTTTGTACGCTCGCTCCAGTTTGATCTTTGGGGTGCAAATCTGGTAGTCCAGATCCCTCCCCTTCATGAGGCTGCCTAGGTGGCTTTTGGGCTCTGGTCAGCTTCTTTTTTGGGACTCTATCTCCTTTTGAGTTCAGGCTGGGCTAAAACTGGACAGCTCCCCTCAGCCTTTGGAGAGGAGGGCTCCTGTCTCTGTAGTAAAATTAAAAAAAAAAAAAGTGCCATTTAGTGCAGATGGCAGCTGGTTGAGCGGTCTTTTCTTTGTCAGGGGGAACATTTTTGAGGGCGATCTCCATATTGGATTGGGGATTCCCGTTCCAGCTGCGTGGTCATGGATCGGAGCCAGGCCTGCCGCACGGTTTCCACAAATTTCAGCCGCCTTTCTCTTTGCTCGGCGCGCATCTCCAGATGTGAATAGTCTTCTCTGAGGCCCCCCCCCCCCCCCACGAAACTTCGGCGACGTGGGGCTGCCTCTGCCACGCAAGTTGCTTCTCTCAGGGACAGCGGTTCCTGCATCAGGCCCTTGAGCCCAAACGGTGGCCAACTTAGCTTTCCCAGCAAGCTTGCCCGTGCTATTGCAGGGGATGGGGGAATCCACCCCGCAACTTTCCCCATTTCACCCGGGCCCTGTAGAGGGGCAGGGGAGCACAGGTGAGGCTCTGCCTCTCAGTTTTTCACAATTGAGCAGTGGCAGGTCTACGGGGTCGGCTCCCTGCAGCTTTTCTCTGGAGTTTATTTTATTGCTCCACCGAGCCAATTTGGCAGAGCAGGAGGGTCTGGGGCACCAACAGTAGGGCTGGCCCCCTCTCCTTCATCCCCTGGAGTTCAAACTCCAATGGCTGGCCCTGTTTGCTCCCGGGGAAGTTTGTCCTCTGGGGTTCAGCATCTGTTGTGTCCACTGCGGACAGATTGTGATACGGATGATTCGGTAGGTTTCCCGGAGAACCCCAGGAATCCAGGGCTGCTATTGTCGGGGACCCTGGCTCCTGATCCCAAAGCAGGTGATCCAGATGTGAGTGACCCGGATCATGGGAATAGTGTAGATGACATGCCGGTGTCTGAAGGAGACCATCCCAAGATTCTTCACTTGATTCTGAGAGACAAATTAGCTCCGTTGATTCTGCAAGCCCTCAGTGACCTAAGGTTGAAACTCCCTCAGACAGATTTGGACCTAGATGGGGCAGATCCAGTCTGGTCCAGTTCCCCATCTGCGTTTCCCTATTATAGGTCTGTGCAGAGGATGGTGGATCAAGAGTGGAGTTTTCCGGAGCCGGTCTGAGGGTGGGTCAAGCTATTTCGAAGCTTTATCCCTTGCCCGAGCAGACCTTGGAGCTTTTTGCTGTGCCAAAAGTGGATGTGGCGGTGCCAGCGGTCACCAAAAAGACAATGGCGGGGGCTGCAGCTTTAAAGGATATCTAGGATCACAAGCTGGAGGTTCATCTCAAACGGATCTTTGAGGGGTACACATTGAGTTTACGGGTGGCTATCTGTTCCAGCTTCATGCAACGAGTGTGCTTTTGTTGGGTGCAGCAGCTGCAGGGCAATCAGGCTAAGCCCAGCATGGACAGTAATTGCGCTGAATGCTCGGTGGCATCAGTCGCATACTTAGTGGACGCCTTGTATGACTTGGTGCAGACATCTTCTCGGGTGCAGAGTGAGGGATGTGAATACTGATAGGCTTTCTGCATCTATAGTTTCAGGTTCTACTGCAGAGGAGGAGCAGTCAGGGACTTCTCAGGAGGACGTGTGGAGGTAGATATGTCTGTGCGGGCTTCTGAGCGATCACTTGGGAGTGACAGGTGGAGGAGCGAAACAGCAGGGTACAGTGGATGAGTTGTGTGTCTGCAAGGATCACTCTACATCAACTCACATCAGATTGTTGGAGGCAGTCTTTGGCAGGTGAGACTTCTAGGGAGGGGGTCTAAGGGGTCACAGGGGGAATAAGAGGAAGAGGAAAAAGTCTAAAGAACGAAGTTCATCTTCTTCCTCTTCAGATCCCTAACTTGTCCTGAACTACCATTGCAAGATGAATAGTTGACCTGACATGCTCAGCATAACCACTACTGTCTCAGTCAATAGAAGGACTAGGGGCCACTCCATGAAGTTAGCAAGTAGCTCATTTAAAACCAATCGCATAGTTAAGCTCTGGAATTCATTGCCAGAGGATGTGGTTACAACAGTTAGTATAACTGGGTTTGGATAAGTTCCTAGAGGAAAATTTCACAAACTTCTATTAATTGATAAGCAATAGTAGCTTGAGATTTATTTAATGTTTGGGTACTTGCCAGGTACTAATGACTTGGGTTGGCCACTGTTTGAGACAGGACCCTTGGTGTGACCCAGTATGGCTTCTTATGTTCCTATGTTCTCATATATAGAGATACACTTGCTTTCACACACAAATGCTCTCTCATACATACACATACAGATGCTGTCTCTAAGGCAACCCATGCTCTATCACATACACAGCCACACATGCTGTCCATCAGGCTCAATCTCCCCTTTTTGTTGTGGTGGTGAGAGGCCTGAGCTCAGCAGGCAGACGGGGGCCTCTTATTTTTTTCTTCTGCTGCTGCTAGGCCTCTTCTTTCCTCCTGCTGCTCCACCAGCAGCCTTGAAGCCTTTTCTCTTCCTCCTGCTCAGGCCTGGGGCTCACATGTGTGTGTGTGTGGGGGGGGGGGGGGGGGGGGATGCACCGAAATGAAAGAAGAGGAGAGCCGGTGGACCCCATCTCACTGGCAGCAAAGATAAGAAGAGGACCATGCATACTGCGACTGGGAGCAGGAGGGAGTCCATTCAACTGCTGCTCCTTCTGTTGTGCTGGCCCCACAGTATCGAAAAATACTCCTAACCAAAAAGCCAGTGTGGGTGGCTTAAGAACAGCTTGGGAGGCTGCTTGATGGATTTAAACAAATGAACAAAAATTAAGGGAAGTTCCTGCTGGTTCTCAGACTTTTTTTGGTGTTAACCAATGTACAAATAAGCTTTAGCAGCTCTGACCTTCTCCTTCCCTTGTTTTCTGCTATGGACCCAGACCTCCAGTGCCGTCCCTCCTCCTGCTTGCCCCTCTGGTTTCCCTCTGTACCCCCTGTGATGTAGTGCAGGTCTTACCAGTTACTGATCCCATCTGTGTGCTGAAGAACCTTCTACCCTAACAGAGAACCTTTGCTGGTTGGCAACGCGTGGGTCTGCTTCCTCTTGGTGTCAGTATTGAAGCATTTCAGGGCTGCTGTTGCTATAAAGAAGAGGCCTGTGCATGATGTGGCCGGGAGCAGGAAGGAGCCTGTTCAGCTGTTGCCCCTTCTTGCTGGCCCTGCAATATTAAAAAATCACCGGGCTAGCACTTCCTTTAGGCTGATCTTGCAATGATCGCATCATGCACCGGGCCTCTTCTTGCCTTCGCCGCTGGTGGGATGGGGTCCACTGGTGGTGCTTGAGGCCTGCTTTCTTCCTCCTACCCCCGGCGGCCATGAATCCACTTCTCTTCCTCCTGCCGCCAGCAGCATGCGGGATCTTCTATTTTGTTTACCAGCAGGGGGTTGGAACCTCGCCGACATTTAGCTAAATATGTATCGGGAGGCAGCCACAGAGCATTTTGGAGGGCACTTTTTGCCACTTCAAAATTTTGCAGACTGAAGCAGCCGCCTCACCCTGCCTTATTATAGAACCGCCCCTGCCTCCTGTGCATGGAAACCTTTGAGATGTTTGAATGTCTCTATCAGATCCTCACTATCCTGCCTTTCCTTCAGGGTGTACATGTTTAGATCTTTAAATCTTTTAGCATATGCTTTAGAACAAAGATCACTGACCATTTAAGTAGCCACCCTCTGGACAGACTCCATCCTGTTTATATACTTTTGAAGGTGCAGTCTCCAGAATTGTTCACAGATCTCACCAGGAACTTATACAGGGGCAATATCACTTCCCCTTTTCTGTTAACCTTTCATCCTCCTGTGCAGCCAAGCATCTTTCTGAATTTTGTCGTCATCTCTTTGGCCACCTTAAGATCATCAGATTCAGTTACCCCCAGATCCCACTCATCCTGCTTAAAAGAATTCCACCTCCAGCACTGTAGCTCTCCCTTAGGTTTCTGCATCCTAAATGCATTATTCTGCATTTTTTAGCATTAAATCCTAGCTGCCAGCCCTTAGACCATTCCTTGACTTTCACTAGATTCCTCCTCATGTTTTCCACACCTTCTAGGCTGTCCACCCTGTTACAAAGTTTGGTATCATTGGCAAAAACACAAATTTTTCCTAACAATCTTTCCACTATGTCACTCACGAAAATATTGAAAAGAACCAGTCCAAGTACTGATTCCTGAGGCCCAGCACTAGTAACAACCCCCTCCTTGGAATGAACTACATTTACCTCTACTCTTTGCATCTCCCAGTCAGCCAGTGTCTAACCCACTCAGTCATTCTAAATCTCATGCCAAGGATATTCAATTTCTTTAAGAATGTAAGAACATAAAAAGTTTCCATGCTGGGTCAGACCAAGGGTCCATCAAGCCCAGCATCCTGTTTCCAACAGTGGCCAATCCAGGCTACAAGTACCTGGCAAGTACCCAAAAACTAAGTATATCCTATGCTACGGATGCTAGTAATAGCAGTGGCTATTCCCTAAGTCAACTTAATTAATAGCAGGTAATGGACTTCTCCTCAAGAACTTATCCAATCCTTTTGGAGCGGCCTCGGAGGGATCGGGGAAAGCTATCGGGCCTCCCCTAGGCTCGGTGCGCGCAAGGTGCACAAGTGTGCACCCCCTTGCCCGCCGACCCCGAATTTTATAATATGCGTGCGGCAGATAAAATTGGGTGTACTTTTGTGCGCGCCAGGTAGCACGCACAAATGTACCCCGCGTGCTCTCCTTTAAAAATCTGCCCCTATATCTAGAGCTCGGCCTTGATTCAACTCTCTGGTCTCCCAATCAAAAAATTGATAGATTAAGATAACCTGCTCAATACCAGATCTAGAGTTAGCTAGATAAGACTTATCCGGCTAACTAGCAATTTATTCAGGGATATTTGGCAGCATAGCCATGCTGATGAATATCCTGTGCGAGTAAGCCAGAAAAGTCTTATCCACCTAACTCACTTAGCCAGATATCTTTGAGCCCTTAGCATTCTTCCATCAGTATTGCCTTTGCTATCATCTGGATGGTAGTCCATATATTCTAAAAATGTAATTTAATGCTCACCCATAATGCTTCAGGTAGTGGCTTCTGCCATAGTATGGCTCTTAAACCTGATTCAGAAAATAAAATGGACAATTTAGTTATATTTAAACATATCTGACATTTTAATTTCTAGAAAATAAAGCTTTTGATGGGTTGTACTCAACAGAGATGGGAATATGTATTGTAAACCACAGCCCTGCAATTAAAAATTGATCCACTCTATCTTTTCATTCTTCTTTGGGGGTCACTTAATTTAATTGAGAATTCTTAGGAGGCTTCTCTGCACTTCATAAGGGTCTGTACAAGAAACACAGGAAATGGGGTGAGGGAGACTCAACTGACAATACATTGTTAAAATACAAACAAGAAATTGGCTTGGGTGGAATTACAAATCCACATGAAAGGATTTCTTAGTTCAAAGAAAGGGATTTTATTTTTTTTTCAGTTAGAAATTTTATTGTATCAAACTCAACAATACAGAATTGACAGGGCCACACAACGCTGCCCCGCTCATTCATTACAAATGCATAGACACTTTGAGGCAGATTTTATAAATTTGCGCGAGCGAGTACTTGCGCGAACAAAAGTACGCTGGATTTTATAAGATACGCGCGTAGTCGCGTGTATCTTATAAAATCCAGGGTCGGCGCGCGCAAGGGGGTGCACATTTGTGCAACCTGCGCGCGCCAAGCCCGGCTCGCGCTGCCTGTTCCCTCCAAGGCCACTCCGAAATCGGAGCGGCCTCGGAGGGAACTTTCTTTCCACCCCACCCCCGCACCTTCCCCTCCCTTACCCCCTCCCCCCAGCCCTATCTAACCCCCCCCCCTTACCTTTTGTTGGCAGATTTATGCCTGCTGAAAGCAGACGTAAATCTGCGCGCGCAGGTCAGTTACATTTGTTTGTACCTATGAATATTCCACACCTTCCCACATATGGTTCAAAGTGGATTACAATTTGGAAGTGCCACAAGAAGTGGCACAAAATAAGTAATCTTACAAGTATCGAGTGTTTTACTTTTCTGATGACTTTAAGTTTCTTGGCTTACTATTTATTGGAGCAATGCACAGGGAGGCCAATATCCAGCACTATTTAGCTGGAAGAGTAATGATTTATCTGGCTAAATGGTGGCCACTGAATATCCGGCTATTTTCAGCGGTTGCCACTTAGCTGGATAAGTACTTATTCAGCAAAGTAGATAGCCAGATAACTTGTGGGTGGACAGTGGGTGGATTGGGATGGAGCTATTTATCCAGCTAATTTAACTGGATAGATGCTGATATTCGGATTTATCCAGTTATGTACATTGGATAAGTTAGACCTGCCATACAGCAGGTGATTTCTACAGGGATAGTCAGCAGCATAGCCTGATGCTGAATATTCCATTTAAGTTAGCTGGAAAAGTCTTATATGGCTAACTTAACTAAATGTTTAGTTTTGAATATTGGACCCAAAGAAATTAATGATTAATCAAAGTGGTTATTACAAATTTAAATAGTGAATAATTTTCCTGTCTTTTAATATTGTGATGTCACTAGCTATTACAATATATTTCCAATTGTAATGCCATTTTTAAGTCCAAAATTCAAAAGCAAGAGTTCTTGTATAAGCAAGATATTTTTCCAGTGCTCAGGTTACTGTTTTTAATGCAAAATCTTCTAACAATGAAACCAGAAAAAGTTTCCAAGCTTGTTCAGGTTTTTATTTGCCAGTAGAGAATCAGCCACAGAACTGTTCTAGCAAAATGTTTCACTATTTGACAAAAATAAAAGATCTAATTGTAACCAGATTTGCTAAATTGGTCTGTTCTGGTCACCCTGCTTTTTGGAATCCAAGATGAAGTGCAGGCTCAGCAGGAGATTACAATGGTTCAAACTGCAGTTACAAGGCAGTAAACTGCGAATGATAGGCTGATGCAATAAAGTGCGATTGGCTGAATGCAGTTTTCCCCACACTTAAATGAACATTTTGTGCAGGTAAGCATTACTCCCAATGCAGGAAGGAGTAATGCCTTCAAAAAATGTGTGCTCAGCTCAGCGCCTTCGCATGGAAATTCCATGTAAATGAGAGCATTAAGCATTCCTTTCCAATACAGACAGGTGCGTTGGCTGAGCCCACATTTTCTTAATACTAGAAACTTTACTCCTGGTCAAAGGTGTAGTAAAGTTTCTAACACTGGATCCACTGCTGTGGCCGTCCCTACTCATGAGCACAAGCAGCAGCAGCAGCTCCATAGTGCATTTATGGTAAATGCCTTTGAAAGTTGCCCTCTAAAGAACATTAGATTCTAATTAGGAAGTTTTAAGGCGGACATCAGCATAGCCAGAGGAAACAGCAAGACTCTGCCAACAGCAGCCTCAACAACTCTGGAAAAAGTAGCATGCTAAGTCAAAACAAGCTAAGTCTAAACCCAAAAAAACCAGAAATGCTGTGGATCAAGATACACAAATCCACTCCAGCAGGAAAGTGACCCTTGATGGAACAACACTAACCCTTAACTCTGAAGCCCAGAGCCTGCACTTCATCTTGGATTCCATACTCACCCTCAAACGCCATACCTTAGCATCTCCAACAGCTCTGCCATCTCTGCCCCCTTCTGGATGACATTGCCCTTGTAACTGCTGTTTGAACCATTGTAATCTCCTGCTTAGACTACTGCAAATTGCTCTGTACTGGAATCTCGTAAGTTATAAAATCACATGTCCATGTGTGCACGCTGGGTAGCGCGGGCACATGGACGCGTGCGCATATCTCTTAAAATCTACCCCTAAATGTGTAATCTGCTGTGTTGCACCATAGAGAGCAACTATATCAGAAACTTGCTTTAAACTCCCCAGCTGGAAAAACATCTCACAAACAAACATTTATGATGATGATGAAGACGACATAAAAGACAATAGTAGACAGCACAGATCATTCCACTTCCCGCAGAAGATAATAGTGACCTGACGTAGTGGTAGTTGTGTCAATTAATTTAATAAGCATTGACTTCCTTAAGCACTGATTTTCACAGTAATCTTTGGTGTCCATTTGTTTCATTACTTATTTTTAATACTAACCTGAAACATGTGCAGTTTCTGATGTTTTGCAGAAATATATTTCTGAAAGAAAAACAGATAGGTTGCCATGATGAAGACATATTCTGCATCTTACTTCAATGTAAAAAAGGGGTTGGGGCCCATATCTGTAAATCTGGAGACCCCTGTTTGCAGTCTTACTGCCACCACCATGTTAGTATGATGGCTCCTGGAGGAAGAGCACATCATGGGAAACCCCACTGGGGATAGAGACTGAGCCACTTTCAGGATAAATTTCAATAACCACATAGCGGCAAATTTGCATATCCAGTGTAAATTTCAAACAAGGGATCTTAGATCCTAACTCCATGATTAGGCACCTAGTTCCAGTTGAATATTGTCCTCTCCATGCGAGTGATGCTGGAGAATCATCTGATTGATTTCAGGACATAAAGGGAAGAAATCACTGTGTGAACTTCAGCAAGATTCTTAGTGACAATATTCAAAAGTTTTTACATGGATAAATACAGGTTTACCTGCTTTAAGACATGGCTTTATTATTGCCCCCTCCCCCCACCTTACTTTGGGTAAAACTATGCACACTGTTTCATATGTAAAAATAAAGACAATTGAATGCTGCTGGCGAAAGAGGGCCGTGTTGTAAACTATTGGCCAGCAAGCAACACACAACAGAGACAAGAGTAGAAAATAGTGAAATGTAACAATCAGATGAACACGTACATCAAGAGCAGGAGGAGTCACAGAAAAGGAAAGGTAGGCGGAGTGAAGCCGTCGGGCAGCGTCGGTTGCAGCACTCTGATCAGTCCAGACAGTGGGATGTGCCAAAGCTTCCCTAAGTAGGGTGAGACCGAGATAGTCCCATTCGAAGCACCTGTCTGCCAATGGAGCCAAACTCTCCAACTGTTTCTCCGCCCAAGATGTAGCCTGTGAATGCAAAGAATGGGCCTTTAAGCCCTCTGGTACTGGCCTGCCACGACAGATATATGCCGATGTGACCGCTTCCTGTAGCCACCTGGCAATAGCAGCATTAGAAACCTTGTTCCCATTATTGGGACCAATCTATAAGACAAAGATATGATCAGAGACACGGAACTTGTTGGTGACTTGACTTGTAAGAATAGTAGGAGAACTCTCTTGACATCCAGTCACTGTAGGTTGCTGGACGGAGTGATGGAAATGTCCTCTGAAGAAAAAGCCGGAAGCTCCATGGACTGATTGTTGTGAAAAGAGGACACCACCTTAGGTAAGAAGGACGGGACTGTTTTGAGGGAAAACCCCAAATCAGAAAAACGGCGGCAACGCTTGAAGCATGGACACTCTCCTGGCCGAGCAAATAGAGACAAGGAAAACCGTCTTGAGGGTTAGGTCCTTAAGAGTGGCCCGGCAAAGAGCCTCGAAGGGGGAATCGCAGAGAATGCGCAGCACAAAATTAAGAAAATGTACGACATCTGGAGGGGCCACCAGCGCGCAGCCATCGACTGGCCCAGGAGGGAACCGGGAGCCGAGACCTGCACCTGCAAGGAATTGAAGGACAAACCTTTGGAGAGACCCGTCTGAAGGAAGGAGAGAACCAGGAATACCGGGGCCTTGCGTGCCGGGATACCGGAAACGGAACACATATTCTCAAACACTGTCCAAGCTCGGATAAGTGAGAGAGGTGGATGTTTTATGTGCCTGCAAAAGTGTGGAAATAACTTCTTCCATATAACCCTTCTTTCTCAGGCGACGTCGCTCAAAAGCCAGACCACCAGACAAAAGCAATTTGCCTCATCGAAAAATACGGGACCTTGGCACAGCAGGTTTGGTAGATGACCGAGGCAAAGGGGATCCTCCTTTGTGAGGTTCCCCAGATCTGCGAACCATGGTCATCAAGGCCACTCCGGTGCCACAAGAATGACTGCACCCATGTGAAGTTCTATCCTCCTGAGCACTTTTCCCACCAGAGGCCAAGGTGGGAAGATTTATAGGAGGACGTCGTGAGGCCAGGGCAGGACCAGGGCATCTATGCCTTCTGAGCAACACTCCGTTCTATGACTGAAGAATCTGGGAGCCTGCGCATTCCTGAAGGTGGCCCTTAGGTCCAAGTGGGGAGCACCCGACCTGCACACAACAAGATCCATCGCCTCTTCGGACAACTCCCATTCTCCGGGTTCTAGATGTTGACGACTGAGGAAGTCGGCTTGAACATTCTCCGTCCCCGCAATGTGGGAGACCGTCAGCCAATCCAGGAGGCGCTCCGCCCATGTGAGGAGCTTGCTGGCTTCCAATGCCACCAGACGATTCCTGGTGCCCCCTTGGCGATTGATGTAAGCGACTGTGGTGGCATTGTTAGATAGGACTCATACCGCTTTGCGATGGATCAAAGGAAGGAAGGACTTGAGTGTCAGAAGAACCGCTTGGGTTTCCAGGCGGTTGATGTGCCACTGGGATTGCACAGGGGACCATAGTCCCTGAGTAGACTGATTCCGGCACACCACTCCCCCGCCGGAGAGACTGACATCTGCCATAATGATGATCCACTGGGGAGTCATCAGAGGCACCCCCTTCAGAAGGTGGGCAAGCGATAGCCACATTGCATGCTGGCTACGGTAGAGTCCGGGAGCAGTAGCGAAGTCTGAAACTCCTCCCAGACCGGCTTCCAGCAGGACAGCAAAGCTTTCTGTAATGGACGCATATGCACAAAAAATCCAAGGAATCAAATCGATAGTTGAGGCCATGGAGCTCAGGACCTGAAGGTAGTCCCAGGCCGTGGGAACAGAGAGGGCTAAGGGATGCCGTACTTGATCCATGAGCTTGAACGCCTGGGCCTCTAGTAAGAACACCTTGTCCAAGCGGGTATTGAAGCACACTCCCAGGAATTCCAGGACTGAGAGGGCTGGAGGTCAGTTTTGGAGAAGTTGACTATCACCCCAGGGAGTTGAGATGTCCAGACTCTGTTGACTGCTATCATGCAGAGGTCCTCTGATTTTGCGCGAATGAGCCAGTCGTCCAGGTAAGGATGGACTAGGACTCCATCGCGGCATAGGGCGGCCGCCACCACCACCATGACTTTGGTAAAAGTGCATGGCGCGGAGACCAAACCGAACAGAAGCGCTCGAAACTGGAAGTGTTGACCCAAGATGTCGAAGCGGAGAAACTGCTGATGGTCATGGCGGATTGGGATGTGCAAGTAGGCATCCATGAGGTCGAGAGACACGAGAAATTCGCCTGAGCAAACTGCCGCGATGACCGCCCTCAGGGACTCCATTGACTCCATTGAGGGCCCGGTTGACTCTCTTCAGGTCCAGGCTTGGTCTGAAGGAGCCATCCTTTTTGGGAACGACGATGTAGAAGGAGCACTGGCTCTTGCAGCCTGAGTAGAGTCTGTCACAGTGCTGGATGCTTCTGGCTGCCGCAGGGAGAAACAAGGTAGCGGTCCGGGAGGTCCTGAGCAAATTCTAATGCGTAGCCTTTTTCGATCACCTCGAGGATCCATTGATCCATTGTAATCTTGACCCATTCCTCGAGGAACAGAGACAGATGACCACCTAAGTGATGAACGGAGGAATGGGCCAGTCGTATCTCATTGTGAGGACTACGCAGAGGGGCCTTGCAAGTTACCATCCCGGAAGGGATGTCAGCCACAAAAGGAATGAGACCATGGCTGGGACCTAGTGGAAGCTGCTCTTTGGAAGGATGCCCACACTCCATTATTGTACCTGTGGTGGCCTCGGAGGCAAGAGCGCAAAGAAAAGAAGGACTTAGCCTGTTTAGGGTGGTCCTCAGGCAGCTTATGAAACTTGTTGCTTCCCAAAGATTTAATAACCTGTTCAAGGTCCTCACCAGAAGGCAACTTACCTGTGAAATGAAGCATGCCCAGCTGCATCTTGGAGGAGGGATCTGCAGCCCAATTTAGTAGCCAAAGAAGCTGTCTGGCCGATACTGCGGACACCATGGCCCTGGCCTGCACCTGGAGCAAGTCAAAGAGGGCGTCAGCCCCATTCGCCACCACAGCTTCCAGCCGATCCGCCTGTTCTGCCTCTGCAGATGGGAGGACCTGGCTGCTGAGTAATTGTGGACCCCACCTGAGGCTTGCTCACTGCATGAGGCTGCTATAGATTATCGCCCGAACTCCTAAAGCAAGAACTTCAAAGATCCGCTTGAGATGCAGTTCCAGTTTGTGATCCTGAACATTCTTCAGCGCCGTGGCTCCAACCACGTGGTGCATTTGATAACTGCGGAGACCGAAGCGTCCACCTTAGGCACCTTAAGCATCTCTAGGCATTGGTCAGGTAGGGGATAGAGCTTGTCCATTGCCCTACCCACGCAGAGACCCAATTCGGGAGACTCCCATTCCCGGAGGAGGAGCAGCATGAGTATAGGGTGGAAGGGAAGTACATGGAGGAGCCTTGAGTCCTGCCACGTTCCCTGGGGCAGAGGCACTGGCGGATTCCTCAGGTGGGAATTTGATCCCCAGCTCATTCAGTACAAACGAAAAGATCGGATCTCACTCTTCCAGCGGCGGATTCCTGATGAAGACCGGCCCGGGGATTCGCCGTCCAGGCCGGCCCAGAAGATACCACGTGGTCTGCCGAGTGCGGTTCTGTCATGGCCGTGCTCGGCAGACCATGTGACTAGCGCAACCGACCCACCGGGGGATGCCCGATCCCCCAATAGGCCAATCTGCCCTTGCACTCTTCCCCCTGTAATAATCATACAACCCACGGGTCGTCACCCTCTATTGGAGGATTTGGGAGCAGATCCAGATCAGGATCTGGAGGAGAGGGCTTGGGAGGGTCTGGGGTGGTTGGTACGCCCAGAACGATCCTGACTCGGACAGGACCCTGGGACTCTGGGACCCGAGGAGGCTGTGCAACAGACCCGAGGGATCTTTGCTGGGGGGAGGGGTCCAGGGAGGGGTTCCTCCTGTTCCTGAAGCCTGGCTAAATGAGATTTTGCAACAAAAGCACAAAATCTGGAGCAAAACAACGCTGAGCCTTCCCGGGTATTGGGGGGAGGGGCTAGGTCAGAGAGGTCAGGCACCCCTTCTGGAGGGTGCACGGGACTCAAATCTGGCAGCAAAATCGCAAAGTCCAGCTCCCCTCCCCCTTGAGGAACAGAATCCGTTGTGATTCCTGTGCACAAAATGGCCACCTTTCCTGCGTTTTTTCTCGGGGGAGCCGGCTTCGAAACGCGTCTGGGATCCCGATCTCAGACCGCTGATTTTGCTGGTGCCCCGGAGGGTCCCTAACCCCCAGGTAAAAAAATATGAGCAGAGGCCAGCGCAGGAGAGCCGCGGAGCAGGCTCCCCACCGACTAGGCAGGTTACTGATCTCGGCATGAGCAGGGGAAGGCTGCCGCTAATAAAAAACAGCTGAGCCGGGCTGCAATTGCGAGCAGGAGAGTGAACCCTGAGCTGCTCGTTCCGTTTGGCCCCAGAGCAACTGAACACGGGTGAGGCGAAAGTGCTCCTTCTGGCTTCCTTGACATTTATTTTTTTTATTATCGGCAGCAGCTTAAAAATGTCAATGCAGCAGTACCCGAGGCAATAAAGACTCCCGGGTGAGAGAAGTCAAGAGGGGGAGTGACTGGACCACCAGTATCGCCCCAAGCCAGGCAAGGATCACCAGGTAAGGAATCCTAGGCTGGATATACAAGGGGCAAGACCCCCTAGGACCCTATGAGAGCCAGGGGACAGAGCTGTCTCCCTTGGAAACACGGGTTTTGAATTTTGAGAAATTTCTACCTTCTTTTTTTTTTTTTTTTTTTTAATATAAGAATTAGGTAGGCAGTACTTGCTTGATCCTGAAGTAACAGTGAGGAAGAAAAAACCCCACAGAAAGAAGAAATAGCTAAAGAAGGGGAGCCGCAGGTTCAACTGTGGATCTGCTGGAGACAGAGAAATAAAGAAGGGACACAGGAGGGCTCTGTCCTGATATAGGATACCCTTTCAGTTTTTCTCTGTCTCCACCTGCTGGATAGGAGTCTCAACCCACTGTCTGGACTGATGTGGGTAGGTACAGGGAACATAGCTTGTGAAAGACTTGCTTCTTAGTTGCAGCCTTTCTGATACATCTTATATCAAGTAGTTTGCTAGCTACTGGCAATAAAGTCTTCGGTCTTCTTGGCATCAGGCACTCTGCTATGCTGGTATCCATGCCTTCGGTCTTCTTGGCATCAGGCACTCTGCTACACTGGTATCCATGCCTTCGGTCTTCTTGGCATTAGGCACTCTGCTACACTGGTATCCATGCCTTCGGTCTTCTTGGCATCAGGCACTCTGCTACACTGGTATCCATGCCTTCGGTCTTCTTGACATCAGGCACTCTGCTACACTGGTATCCATGCCTTCGGTCTTCTTGGCATCAGGCACTCTGCTGCACTGGTATCCATGCCTTTGGTCTTCTTGGCATCAGGCACTGCACTGGACTGCCTTCCATGCCTTCTGCGGGTGTTTCTCCAGTGGAGTACAGCTTTCCATGGGTCTTTGCCATCCCTTTTTGCTTTCTTCCACAGGTTTTTCATGATCGTCCCAGCTGATTCAACTATGCCATTGGCTTGTGGGTACTGTGGTGAATCCTCAGACTCCTAATTAGTAACAAATCATTTTAATTGCAAGCATGCAAATTGAGGCCAATTTTCCAAAATTATTCAGTTTGTTTGAGCAGAACTTGCAAATTGTTTCGCAGCCCTTGATTCCACAGACATGTCGGGGAGCATTTCCCAGATGTCTGAATAGTGATCAGCAGGAACTCTTTACCAGGAAAGTTAAATAATCCCCTTCTGACAATCTGCCAAGGCCCTATATGTATGTCATGCAGCATCATAATTTCCTTCCGCTGTTTGTGGGCATATTCATTGCAGATCTAATTGCTGACAAAGTCTTTGATCTCACCTTGCATACCATCAATAGAGATATTGCTTGCCTGTGTGTAACATGCTTCCCCTCCAATGTGCCTGGACTATTTAAGTGTTAGCATCTCTAATCATAGCAATCTGGGTAATTTGTGTATAGAATGCCATTTTGTATGCAATTTCATCCCTGAATAACCAGGATTCCCTTATGGTAGCTGGTGCTTCCTCCTTCTATTCTGACAAACCATTTAGGGCAACAGGACACATTTACTATTCTTTGACAATACTGTTTTGCTATTGCCTGGATGGCAGTCCATATAGTCTAGTAATGTGATTTAATGCTCACCCATATCCATTCCAGGAGGAGGCTGCTGTATACCTGATTCAGGAAATAAAATGGTCATGGTGGAAGGAAGACAACCAATGGGACAGTGCTATACCGGGGTACAACTTATATCGCAAGACAGAGAGGAGCACCCGGGAGGCGGTGTAGTGCTTTATGTCTGGGATGGCATAGAGTCCAACAGGATAAACATTTTGCATGAGACTAAATGCACAATTGAATCTTTATGGGTAGAAATCCCTTGTGTGTTGGGGAAGACTATAGTGATGAGTATACTAACCAATAGGGATGTGCAGAGCAAAATTTTATGTTCATATTTTTTATGTCCGAAAGGGGGTCCCACTTGCGGCCAATATGGACATAAAAAAAATCCAATGAATTGGGTATATGTACATATGTGCAAAAAAAAAATTTAAAACCCCCTCACCCTCCTTAATCCCCCCCCCAGACTTACCACAACTCCCTGGTGATCGAGCGAGGAGTGAGGACGTCATTTCTGCAATCCTTGGCGAGAAGCATGTGACGTCGGTGGCACGTCGAGTGACGCGGCGTCACGTGATTCCCGGCTCGTTCGCGCCGGACGGCTCGTTCGGCCCAAAAAGAACTTTTGGCCAGCTTGGGGGGGCCTCCTGACCCCCCCAAGCTGGCCAAACGTTCTTTTTGGGCCGAACGAGCCGTCCGGCGCGAATGAGCCGGGAATCACGTGGCGCCGCGTCACTCAGACGCGACGTCACGTGATTCCCGGCGAGTTCGCGCCGGACGGCTCGTTCGGCCCAAAAAGAACTTTTGGCCAGCTTGAGGGGGTCAGGAGGCCCCCCCAAGCTGGCCAAAAGTTCTTTTTGGGCCGAACGAGCCGTCCGGCGCGAACTTGCCGGGAATCACGTGACGCCGCATCTGAGTGACGCGGCGCCACGTGATTCCCGGCTCGTTCGCGCCGGACGGCTCGTTTGGCCCAAAAAGAACTTTTGGCCAGCTTGGGGGGGTCAGGAGGCCCCCCCAAGCTGGCCAAAAGTTCTTTTTGGGCCGAACGAGCCGTCCGGCGCGAACGAGCCGGGAATCACGTGACGCCAGCGTCACTCGACGTGCCGCCGACGTCACATGCTTCTCGCCAAGGATTGCAGAAATGGCGTCCTCACTCCTCGCTCCATCACCAGGGAGTTGTGGTAAGTCGGGGGGGGGGGGGATTAAGGAGGGTGAGGGGGTTTATATTTTTATTTTGGCTCAACAATCGCGATTTCCCACATATCGAACATATCTATGTTCGATATGTGGGAAATCCGATCGTTTATGTCGAATCAATTTTTTAAGTAAAAAAAAAATATGAGTTGCGTTTTAGTAATGCGGTCAATCCGAATGCACACCCCTACTAACCAACACCTGGGCAAGATGGTGAGACGGACAGTGAAATGCTAAGAGAAATTAGGGAAGCTAACCAAATTGGTAGTGCGGTAATATTGGGAGATTTCAATTACCCCAATATTGACTGGGTAAATGTATCATCGGTACATGCTAGAGATATAAAGTTCCTGAATGGAATAAATGACATTTTAATGGAACAATTGGTTCAGGAACCGACGAGAGAGGGAGCAATTTTAGATCTAATTCTCAGTGGAGCACAGGATTTGGTGAGAGAGGTAATGGTGGTGGGGCCGCTTGGCAATAGTGATCATAATATGATCAAATTTGAATTAATGACTGG